>NC_141992.1:42003696-42158383 GCF_049901715.1 Pseudonaja textilis
TTTTAATATCACTATATTGGTATGACATTTCACAGGTCAATTTATTTAATTATGCATTGATATACATTATTTACCGATTCACCCATTTATTAAAAATATCAGCCTCTTGTTTACCCATACATTTATTTATTTACATATTTATTCAGACAAATATAGCAGTAGTATATGAGTTTCTTCACATATAGGCTTTATGGCTTGCCCTGCAGCTGTGGAAAGATCTTTCTGTCTCATTGATTGAACTATTTTTCTTTGATGCATTTTACCTGAATTTTACCGGAAATAGTCCCATAATTTCTTAAAGAATTCAAGGGGTTTTATTTTCAGTTTTGTTATGTTTTACCACTATAGCCCTTGTTCTCCATATGATTTATATTAATCCTATAGCAAATGAAGCAGAGAATAATCGTAATTGAAATGGTATAGGATGAATAAAAAAAATCCAAAAAGTAATTTTAAGTAATCTAACAATGTTTATATTTGTATAATACTTCAGCAGCTTTTTCCAATACCAAAATATTTTCCATTCAATCATATTTAGAGTCAAGAAGCTACCAAATAATGGATATTTTTGTTTGCTTAGAGTATAAATAATTTATATTTTCCTTCCACATGATGCATTAAAATTAAAGCATTAAGATTATACAATAAAATTATACAATAACGCAATTAAAACTTAAATTTTAAAAATTAAAAAGAGCAAATATATTACATTTATTTAAAAAAGAAGGATGAACTTGAAACAGGTCAATTCTGTCTTTTATTTAGGACTGGATAAGCTATTGAAAGAACCAGGTTACTTTCCCCTCCCCCCTGTCTCTTTTGTGTGAAGTGGCTGGTGAGGAGTATTTGTTGCAGCAAAATCTGAAGCAACTTGCAACTCAAGACGGAAAGTGATTGTCACACCTTGCTCTCAGCATATCAAAGTGGAAGTACAGGCAATCACAGATCCCCTCCAAATGAGCTTTGGAATCAGAAAATGTCCCCAAACCTTCTCCAGATTCCCACCACCACATCTTGCCTATCCAAGTATGACTGGCCTTCATTAGTCTCTAATCAAGCTTGAAGGCTATGGGGAAGAAAGATGCACTAAAACATCACAAAAAATGGAGTGTAGGCAATAAAAGGGCTTACATCAGCCTGCTTTTATACATCTTGATAGCTTTAAAGACTTGTTTGTAATTTTAATATTAGCCTGTAGCTTCTATATTACAGGGATAATTCATACAGTTTTTCTAGGTTCAAATATGAGGCCACTAGAGCATCTTATGATATGATTGACTGGAGGATTTTGTAGCTTGGAAATCATGGAAAGTTGATTTTCTCTTAAATTGGTCCTTGAAACCCTAAAGATACATAATAAAACTGTCATATTGGAAGTTAATGGTTTCCTTCATCAAATATGAGGAAAAAAATGTTAGTTGAGAAACTGAAATCCATCTAGATTTTGCAGTTTCATACAGGAGCATATTGGCACATCTAGATGAAATCCATCTAGATTTTGCAGTTTCATACAGGAGCATATTGGCACATAATGCTCCATTTCTGCTATTTTCAGAAGGAAAATAGCAACTTGAAAGTCAATATGATAATACAGTATTCAATATAAGTCCAATATGTTAAACCTGTTTGACTAATTCACTGGTCAGCTTCTTAACTAAATCTGTAATTTAGATAGCTGTTTACATTTTTAAGAAAAATGATAGGAAACTTTTCATATGTTTTCACCTTTTACACCTTAGAGTGCTGTTGAACTATCAGTGGTAGTATTTGTTTTTTAGCGTGCAGAAGAATGGAGGGGAAAGTATCTTGATGTACTGCACTCAATTAAATAGTAAAACCTAGAACTGTTCACCTCTATAAGAAAAATACATTTATATTAAGGACTACATTTGTCTAGAATGCTGCTGTGTATTTTAACATTGCTATAGAACCATTTTTCATCAGACCCATCCAAGGAAGTTGTATATATCAAAACTGAGTCTATATAACAATTCATTTTTATTTTTTATGCTCCTTTTTCCGACCTGCTCGTCTTAAAGGGCTAAAATGGGATCTCCTTTGAGGGGAAAATAGTTTCCATCTATATCTTGTGCTTATAATATTATGTTTTAGTAATAGGTTTAGTAACATTTTGACTATGGTCATAGTTTTCAACCTATTGTCTGCAGACCCCTGGAGAGCATGAAGTCATTATAGGCGGTCCATGAAGGCTTGTTGAAATGGTTTTTTTTTTTTAAAAAAACTCTTGAGTTAAATTTTTGGGGTCCATGACCAAGGTCTGTGGTCAAAAAGGGGATTTAAAGGGGGTCCATGATGAAGAAAAAGTTGAAAATCATTGAACTATGACTAAGTACTTTTGAACAAAGAAATGTTCACAAGAAGGAAGATATGAATCAATACAAGGGCAAATAATTAAATCCTTTTAAAAATTAGCTAGAATCTATAAGAAATGGTAACAGGGAAGTGTGGAAACGTCTCTTTTCCTGGAGAACAGGTGTGTGTGCATGCGTGTACCATAACTCCACTACTCACCATATTAGGCAACAGAAAATGATGGGTTAGCATAATTCTTATAATATAGAAATGCTCTGTTACTGGACAGGGCACAATGTAACAAATACAATGCAAATCAAAGCAAATAATTTATTACTACTCCTATAACAGGCAACCAGTTAGCACCATATTGTACAAAAGTAAGATGTGTTGCTGCATTGAAAGACAAGGCTTTATTTCTCACCAGCATCCTGGCATCAGAAGTTAACAATCAACTTTCTTGGGTTTCCTCCCCCAGAGAGTGGGAAGCAACTTCATCTGTGGAGTGATTTTGTTAGGCTATAACTCAGAATGGTGGATTTATATCTATTCAGGGGAGCTAATTGTTATAGTCTCTTGCCCTTGGTATGGGTACACAAAGCTGCAGTTTAGAAGAAATAAACAACTGAACAATGGCTGAGGGCACCTTGGTATGCAGATGAAGTGTCCTTCTGGCACTCATGAGAGCTAGCAAATCTACTTTCATACAGGGATACATGCTATTTTTTTTTTTACTTTTGCTCTACTTGTATATTTGTAAATGAATCATATCCTATAATGATAAATATATCAAGCCTGGACAATATGAAGCATGAATGTATATTATTATTTTTCATGCTGATTATAATTTGTAACAATGTATTTGGGAGGAAAAAAATACAGGTTCTGTTTCCCTTTGCTTTATTTTTTAGTTAAGCAAATTCTGTTTCCAGGGCTACTATCACTCATGCTCATTTGTTGAGAAACCACCGTGGTTTTAAAGAATGGAAAGAATGTGCAAGGCCTACTATTTGATTTCACCCTTCTGTCTGCATACTCTCAAACTCTCAGCATAAATCTGTTGTAGAAAATGATTTAACCTGAACTTATTCATTTCTTTTGTAGGAAATTTCATTATTTAAGATTTATAAATGTACTGTATTTGAAAGGTCATCTGTCCCTTCAGCTTCAGAGTAATAGTGCATGTGACTCTCTTGCCTTTTGGAATATTTCAAAAGAATAGGATATCAGAGGCAGTAGGAAATTAATTTGTATTTTCCAATAGTATACATTTCACCTCCCTAGGTTCATTCATGGTGATCCTGCTCACTTAGTAAACTTTTAAGAAATGACCATTCATACTTGTTTGAAGAACTCTGGCACTTCAACTTGATAGCTATAGAGGCACAATCAAAACAATTCTTTCCAATTACAGGCTGAACTAGATTTGTGTGTTATACTGTCTATTTTTTAAACCCGATTTGCTGTAAATCTAGGAACCGCTTTCTCTAACTTTATCTTTCCTTGATCATATGAAAAATATTTCCTGCAATTGTCGACAAGGTATTCTCAGTTGTCTGTATTGTGGTCAAAAATGTTCCTAGATTATTTTAGTTCTTCACGTGTCCACAGCACATATTCTGTCAGTAATGTCAGGGACATCGCATGCCTATGTTGTTTCATTATCAGCCTACCTTGAAGCCAATAAGCAAATACCAAAAATTACCATTTTCTGATTATAGCCTTATCAAATTTAACCAGGTGAGACCAATCAGCTCTAATATGTCTTAAAAGGTAATGTTAATATTTGTCAACTTTTGCTCCATTTTTCACATCTTTCTGTGTTGCTTCTATCTTTCTTGTCATAAAATCTCTTCTAATAGCTTCAAACAACAGAAAAGAGTTTGCTTTTTCTAGAATATGGCTTTGTATTTATCAGTGATGAGTGATTGAAATAATTTTACAGACTTTGCTAATACAGTGTCCAAAAGTCTGAACTATCTGAATACTTATAGGTAATATTCCAAGGCTTCTTTCATTCATTATGGCTTTCATTACTGCTATAATCCCATTTAGAGGCTTGTTTGTCATTTTAAACTCCTTTGGTTAATCATGCCCTACCCTAATCCTTTTTAACAGCACAGCTGAACTGGGGGATTTCTGGCAGCTGCAGACACCAGGAGTTCCCTGCTTTCTAGCATATGGTGTTTTAGAAATAGTTGCTCACTTATGAATTGATATACCTTTGTCATTAAGGGCAATGGGCAAAGCTGCCAAAGGAACTCTGTTCTTTTTGTTTTTTTCCCCCTGAGAAGTTTAATGATAAGTAACATAATGATGGGGGAGGGAAGGAGTGATACTTATATTATGGCTCTTTGCAACATGGAAGCTTTTTTCCGAATCCAAGATCAAGTTGGTTTTATAAAGCTTTTCTGTGAGAGTACATTGGAACAGGCACACTTAATCTGAAATCCTACCACTGAGATTTTGAAACTATGCCTATTCTCACCTCAAGCAAAACATTCACTAGCATTGATTTAACTAGCATTGAGCAGTGGAGCAAAGAAAATTCTTTGCAGATAGCTTGTATTTTTGTGACACTATGGTATTAATGAATCACATTACTTTTTCTTCCAGAGCAATAGGTTATGTGGACTAAGCCACAAGCAGATCTATATTTCTAATGTTGGTTTCTATAAAAATACAGAATGATCACATTTGCTTGCTTGCAATTATATGTGAATTTTAGAACATGGAGGTATCTACTTTATAAATTGATACGGTCAAGGATATTAGAAACATAAACATTGCCTTGTTAGCTAAGGTTTACATGAGTTCCAATGAGAATGAAATGGTCAACATATATATTTTTCATTATTAAAATCTGAAACATAGACACAATATTTAGCGAGGTCAAGTAATTAAGATAAAATTCCGAATCAGGTACTACTAAGGAACAGCTTCTATTTTTTGAAATTAAATGCACTGAGAATCAGGATCACAAGTATTTGATTATACAACTCATAAATTATCATTAGACAGCCTATTTAGAGGTTTCCATCTGGTCACCAGGAGGTGACATCTCAGGTTTGACCTGAGATTTTATTTTTAAAAACACAATGCTTCTTTGTTAACTGTTAAGAAAAATACTTAGAAGAGCTCAATATGTAATTAAAAATGAAAAGTTCAAAATAAATGTTACAAATTAGGAAACTGCCACATCAATCTATTTGTTTAGTGAATTTTGAAGAAGTTACATAGTTTTGTTTTCTTGTGCTCAAGAATAAATAATACGTTGTAGAAATAAAGAAGATAGTCATTCTGGGAAGAAAAAGCAACACAAGACTTAGAAGAGATCATTAAAAAAATATCTACATTTTCAAGGATCAGAACAATTAAAGCTAAAGTATACTAGGTGTAATATACAGTTATGAAAATGGATACTGAAAAGAATGAGATGGTCACTTCCAAATTATGGATTTGAAGAGTGTTACTGAAACTACCATGAGAGAAAAAAAAAACACTCAATCATTCCTGGACCAAATAAAGGTTCAGTGTTTCCTTGAATAAAATTTCTACATCAGCACGTAGAAACTCAAAAATTCTGAGTATATAATGCAATGTAACACAATAGTTATCTGAGTAGTTTTAAATCAAATTAATTATAATTAGCTTACTCAACTAAATTAAATCAATATTTAACTCAACAGGTTTTTATACGAGCATCCAACAAAACAATACAGACTTCTAGCAAAATATGGTTGTTATGTACACTAAGAGGAACATGTAGCAGAATGAAAAGTAGATGTTCCATTAAAAATACTCCTACACAGGAGTAGGTGATTCAGTAAATTTGGGGGACCCAACATATATAAGGTTTTATTCATCAGCATGAGTACCTTGAATTGGGGTCAGACCATGAAGAACAATATTGCCAGAAAGCTTGCCAAACAAATTTGTTTGGTCACAGTATTCAGTTAGGTAGCCTTTGGTATACTCCAGGAAGCTGTTCTTACATTTATCATTATTTTCCCAAACAATGAGGTAATTTTTAATTGGTGTGGTTGTCCTCTTTTGTTTCACCAGATGATCTTGTGTGAGTTTACTAAAGTAGGTTTATATGTGTGAAATACTACAGGGACAAATTACTACATACTTTAAAATGTTAAATGCATGCTCAAATGCACACTCAAATCCACAAGTCTATTAATCTACAACACAGTTCTGTATGTGAGATGAGGAACCAATTTCTGGCTTGAAAGAATAGCTATTAGGGCACAAGGCCAAAAAACCTAGAAGACAGAATTAAGAAAAGCAAATACTGTACATTCCTGCCTAGAGCTATCTGAAGCTCAGAGGAGAAGCATTAAAGGAGATAATACAAAGTAGACATTTTCCCTGGTTACATCCAGAGACAACAGAGTTACAGATCTGTTGTCTATAAGGTGACCTTTGCAGTTTGACAAAGAAACCAGTTCTTTAGACTAAAGCAAACATTCAAACTTTGATTCCTTCCCATTCCTGGAGGCAATAGTGTACAATCCTTTAGTGTATCAAAACAGCCTTTTACTGTCTTTCTTCTTTGATTTTTCACAATCTCCATAGTCACCATTAGTTATTCTGGGTTGTGGTTTTGCACATGCGTGTGCGTGTGCACACACACACACACAAATTGGTGAATACTTGACAAACAGCATCCATTTCCCACAGGGATATTGAATTGAGGTAAGCTTAACTTCTCCAGGGGTATGGAATCTGGTCCTAATCAGGGTTCCAAGAAATCAAGGCATTTTGATATTAAACATTCTCTGGCAACGTTTTGATTAAATCAGTAATTTTAATAAGCATAGTTTAATTGCTAAGTGCTCACTGAACACCCAATTATACTTGTTATAACTCCTAAATTACTTAAAATACCCTTTTTTCTTTTACACTTATACCTAAAGAGGAAGAGTTGTCTGCTCAATAATTATCTTATAATTACTTTTTAAAAATAAATAACTTAAATAACTCAAATATGCTTCAGGTAAGGATGGGAGAAAAAAATCAATATCAAAATCTACTTGTACTGGACAGTTTTATTCCTTGAGAAAATATATTTTTGAAGATTATTCTTCATTACTTTCCATCAAAGTCAGTGGGTAGAAGATTAGTGGAGAGAATATTTTTGTAGGCAGTTATGTAAGATGACTGAATCTATTACTATGTTTGACAAGAATGTGCATTTTAAAAGGCAAAGTTGGTACTTACAATGAGAAGAAAAACAAGTTGCTGGGATAGGTCAGATCATGCTAACATTTTTTTTCTGTTAAAAGTAAAATGAAAGAGGGAAAATGCTTTATTTTTAAAAGCAATACCTGTTGCTTTAAAAATAAAATGCAATGTGAAAAGTGAATCTGTTGCATTTCACTGGCATTTGCTATCTTGGCTTTTGGTATGCAGTGTTTAAGAAAAAGAACCTGTCATTTTGTTCTCCAATAAAGTTTAACCAACCTTGTGAAATAGTGAAAAGGTTGCAGAATGACTGTGGTTGGCAAGACTTAGTTTATCATGACCAGTCAAATTTCAGTATTGGACTCTCCAGTGTTTGCAGCTTGATTCTAAATAAATTAGCTTGAAATTCTAGGTGGAGAATTCTGCTATTTGAAGTCCTCACATGTTAAAGTTGCCAAGGTTGAGAAATACTAGATAATGGTTGGATTCAGACCAAGTCATAATGTTGTTTATTTGTTTCTGGTTCAGAGTACTGAATAATTCCTATCTAATACAATTTACCACAGCGTGAAAAATAAATAGGCTCTTCAGCAAACCCCTTTAAAAAACCAGTTATATGTTAATGCATTCATGAAGCAATTGGGCTGAATGTATTCCTGAACTGTAACAAAGGCTCATTAGTTTTCTGAGTCCTCTTAAAAAGATAGAAAGTGATCAAATACCTAAGCCCATACCTTGCTAAATTAATTTAGAGACTGAAAGAATATTTACTAAGTTTGTTTTTCCCCCTATTCTTCATCAGTGACTTGCAAAGGGAAATGAAATACTTCAATGTAGCTCACTGGATCCCATGCAGATCCCATGGAGGCTGATGATATATATATAAATTATATTATAAATTCCCTTGACTTGCCTGCTTGAGAAGGAGTAATATTTTGTCCCCTTAACAGGTATGCTTTTACACATTACAGGAGAATGATCATAACTTTTGGAATTGATAGAATCTGAACCTAAATGTACTTTTAGAGGCTTACCAGCTTACTGCATAGTACTGTTCTTTGTTGTGCAAATATAGCCATCTCTATAATCAGTTGCATTTTCAGAAAAATTATATCTTTGCAAGATTCTCTTAGGGACACTGGGCTGTGTCAAAGTGAAAAGTTCTAAACAAAAAAGCAGCTGCTTTGATGGGGGGGTGGGAGAATATTATCAAGAAAGGTCCTGTTAAGTAAAAAATATAATTGTTATGGTTACTTTGGTCCTAAGTATTTTGCAAAAGGGACTACATTTTAAATTACTTAATAAAATACTACTTTATCATTTTGTATTTTTGTGTGTGTGTGTGTGTGCTAAAACTTTTTTTTTTTAAAAAAGGGATGATTTTCAAGTAGGCACTACAATTTAACCTCCCCGTGGAAGTGCAAGATTTGGCATTCTATGTAGCCTCTGTTTAAAATCAAAACAGATTTTATGACCTAAAACAAAACAGTCTTAAATCACTACATCTGGAGTTCAGGCTCTCTGGTTTCTTTATTCAAGACATAGCTGCTAGTTCTGCGGTGGGCTTTCATCTGTGACATATGTATGCACAGGATTGCCTAAATAGTAATGCCTGTGGCAGAGCCAGGATACTATAAAGATTTCAGCATCTTATTCAGGTTGCCTGAGTGATGTGTCTAGAAGGAACTATGTATTTATGTAAGGCCAAAGTTTGTTCACTTTATAAAGCTTTCTAACAATGATGCTATGGGAGGATAGAGTGGGAAAGCTAGAGGAAAATATTAGCCATATTTTAGAGCATAAGAATGTATGTACCTGTGCAACATGTTTATTTATTTATGCAACAGGTTTTTAACCAGGATGGAGATAATTACAAAATAGTACTCTATCTGCAGACCAATAGCTGAATGATGAATTTTGCCCTCGGTGTGATCACCTGTTCCTGGATTTATCCTTGCTCCCAAATGTTTATGCATTTTCCACTAGTTGAAGAAAGTTACTCCCAAAGATGCATATGTAAATACTTGAGATCATTTTAAACTCATGACTAGTAGACTCATTCTAGATCAATATAGAAAGTATTTAGCTTAGAATAAATACAATTTTGTGGTACAGGGTAGAAGTATGTATGTTTATGAAAAATAGCACATTTCTTAGATGGTAGATGTGGTAATTTTAGCTATAATTTCAACTATATTGTAGTAAGCAGTGTTATCCCAGTAATCCTAAATCATGCTGGCCCAACTAGTGATGCTTTATGTAATTATGACTGTTCTATGTTCTACTATTTTCTAGAGGATTGTCTGTTATGGGCCTTCAAAGTATTGGACTTAGTGAGCATCTGTAGAAATCTGAAATCATCTCAGCATCCCGTTCAGTTTTTCATGTTCCTTCCCAAGTAATGCTCAGTGGTAATGCTACTTGATTTCCATTGAGCATAGCAGATGTAGGATGGCTTGCTGATATCTGGATTCCAAAAATGAGTGAAATCAGACTTTAACTTTAGAGAGGAATTCAAGAGTTTATGAAAGAGGGAGTGTAAAGATCCATAAGATTTAAGGAAGCCCTTCAGAGTCCTGGAAAACATCAATAGAGGCAAAAGGATTACCTTAACTTTGTTACTGAGTTGGGTCATAATGAAAAAAACAATTTCAAAAACCCTAAATACTTCATATCTTACATAAATGAGCAGCCATGCAGGTTTTCTGAGTTCAATTTCAAATGCTATAAAACAGACATTAATTCAATTGACAGTAAGATTAGCTTTTTACCTTGTCAAACACATGTTCTATAGGGAAACAGACACTTGCAGTAAACATTTAAAGCTTCATTAAGTCATGGACAGAGGTAATTAACAATGTATTGGAGTAGTCAGTCAAGTGTTGCTAAAAGTAACATGAAGAAAGTCATTCCTTTTTTGTTGGTTTTAGTTTTCTTTTTTTTAAATGTATATTACATTTAAAATTTCCTCTTCAAAAACTGATTTCAAAAATACAAAAATACAACTGATAAACTGATAAAAATAAACTGATTTCAAATATACAAATAGTGAACAATAGTTGAATATTACTACTGGTCCTGTGGGTGTGGCTTGATGGGCATGTCAGGGGAAGGATACTGTAAAATTTCCATTCCCACCCCACTCCATTCCCTCCCCATTCCCTTCTCACTCCTGGGGAAAGTTACTGCAAAATCCCATTCCCTCCCTACCCCACTAACCTGCTTTCCAGCTCTGTTGTCCTGTGCAGGGCAACAAAAGAAGACCCAACTGATCAGCTGGTACTTGAGAAGTAGAGAATAGATGGGGGTGGCCAATCAGAGGTGGTATTCTGACCAGAACTGGTCAGAACCTGCTGAATACCACTTCTGATTCTTATGTTTCTTCTTGTTTATAATTTTGTTATCTATATTTTTTAAATAGCTAAACTCTGAGATGAGAACACCAAGACTGAAAGAAAATTGATCATATGTTTGGAGGAAACAGGGTGAAACTAGATTCCTTTACCCATTTAAAGTTAAAATTAGAGTTTCATCTCACCACTCAAGGTTATACATGAACTGAACAATCATCAATATGAATGGACTGTTCGTAGTTGTGTCTATTTTAATCAGGGATTACTAGATTAAAAGGATTTTTTTAAGGGAGTAGCTACTGTCCTTAATCTTGCTCCAGGGCACCTTTCTAGAATTAGGAAAACCTCTATTTTCTGATTTATTTTAATATGTTTCATCGAGATTCCTTAATAAACTTCAAGCTACAAACAGGCAGAGTTTTATTTTTTAATTCTATGATTCAGTTTAACAAGAATTGAATTATTGTTCTGGATTTTTCTCTAAACATTACCTTCTATTTTGAGAGCCTGAATACAGTTACCATAAACTGTAATAATGGTTAAGTCAGTGGTGCATTCAATACATTAATTCAACTAAGAGATGTAATGAATGTTGTCCAACCTAAATGCTTTAAAATGGGGTTAGATAAAATTCATAGTGATTTTTTTTCCTCTTTTGATATCATTCAAGCAATATTCCTCTGAGTAGAAAATGACTGTTACCCTCATGTCCTTCTTGTACCATTCCCTGAAGTTTTAAGCTTGAGAAAGAATACTGGACTATATAAATCTTTGTTCTGGTAGGAAGGATCAAGACTGATAGGTAACAGTTATTGTGTTGGTAAAAGTTACACTATTACTCCTTGATAATGCCAGTGATTGAGTCAATTGCATACACCATATGCAATCTCTATCTCTGAGATATTGTCTTTCTAATGTGTTATTCATGCAGTGTATTTTATTTGTCTTTGATTAAATTAAATATAATAATATAATAGAAATAAGTTTTCTGCTACAAAGTTCATATAGTGCTTGCTTTCCAGTTCTTTCACACTAATCTTTAAAATATATAGTGAAGATATGATCTCAGAAAATCAAAATCTTGCTACTGAGTCTAAGTGAACTAGAATGGAGAGCTTCATTTTTGACTCATTTGGATCATTTTTGCAACCCATCAGCTTCTTTGTAGATATAATCTATAAAATATTTTTTTTAAAGCTTCAAATAATTATTGTCCCAAGGTTCACAAGGCTTGATTTCTTACTGTTGTTTCTAATATAAACATATTAGCTAGTGTAATTAAGATTTACCACAAAACATGTGAAACACTGAGTTCAAAGCAATTATAAAGGGGAAATGAATTTTGAAATTATATTCCCAAAAGAGTTCTGGCAGTTTTTGATAACCCAAATTAGAGGGGATGCCTTGTTGATCCTAATGAGCCACACTAGAATGATTGAAATATAAATCATATAATCTTTTAATATTAATCCAATTCTGAGAAAGTAGCACAAATATGCATATTTAGTAACTGCCATAATGTCAATGTGCAAGTGTATGACTGCCATCTCTGTGAAATATTGACCTTTAAGGACCAAAAGATTGAAATACCTGTCTTGGAGGGCCTCCTGATCTTAATTCTGTAAGATCAGTCAAAGCCTGCTCTCCCCCTACCCAGTTTGAAGCCATAATTTTCTTGTGGAACAAAAATATATATAAATAAAATATAAATATAAATATATGTTTTCTTAAGTTTTTGCGGGTACTTACATGTATGGCATTCAGCTTTGTTCAGGTATTTTCCCACGTCATTGTAGTTGTGCTTTTAAAGTTGTAGCAATGTTTCGGCAGAATCTCATCTGCCATCATCAGGCTTCTGATTGTGTTCGTCTGACGGACACAATCAGAAGCCTGATGAAGGCAGATGAGATTCTGCTGAAATGTTGCTACAACTTTAAAAGCACAACTACAATGACATGGGAAAATACCCGAACAAAGCTGAATGCCATACATACATACATACATACATACATACATACATACATACATACATAAAATCTTCCATTGTGTGTTTTGCTAAAATTGGCACAGCTTTATGCCAATCACTGGTGGGACTGGAATCCTGAAAACCCTTAGTAACAGACACTGAAATAAAGTTTTGATCCAAGTCAATAATTGCCTTGCATACCTTACAAGTGTGTGAATTTAAGGGTAGTTGTGAACTTTTCCATCTAGGTAAGCAGTGGGAAATAAAATAAGATGAAAGCCATAGTGTAATGTGTTTCTGTTGGCTATGAATAAGTGTGCCCATCCATTGTGCATTGTACAATAATTTATAGTTTAGCTTGACCAAGTCACTTGTTGATTACTTAGTGGATTAAAACTTATGGCCTAGTATCATGTGAAATCCCACAAATGAGTAGGGTAAGTAAAAATGATTTAATTATTATATGGATATATATTGAATAGCATTATTTTTTTTAAGGACTATGTCATAAAATCAGGTCTTACAAATCCAAATTGTTGAATGGCAATGATGTAATTGCATGTAATAAACAATAAACAACATAAACAAAAAATATAACTTTGTCCCCCATTTTTAATACTATCCAGATTTGTTCTGCATAAAACACCAAGAACTTCAAAATGATGAGCTGTGTTGTCTACATTTGCACAGTGCTACACATTGATTTTCTTTCTCTCTCTCTCTCTCTTCCTCTCTCTCACTCACTCTCGCTCACTCTGTGTGTGTGTGTGTGTGTGTGTGTGTGTGTGTGTGGAGAGAGAGAGAGAAAATAGATAGATAGATAGATAGATAGATAGATGTGATCACCCAGAGTGTAACACAAACGTAATAAAATTCAAAACATAAATAAATGTCCTTTAATGCCTCCAACTTGGCCCCACTGTTCAATAATTCTCAGTTGGAAATAAAACGTACTCAAAAATAGTCTTCAAAAGAAAGCAATACAGTCCAAATTTAATGAGCAGACAGAGGTGAAAATAAAAACCAAACAAACTACAATGATGAAATTTGCACAACGGAACAGGAGAAGTATTCACCAAATTCAAGGAGATAACAAGCCACAGTCCGTTGGAAGGACACCAACCAGGATAACCTCAAACCAAAATAAAACACACTTTGTCTCCAGCGTTTGCTAGAACGCAGGTCCAAACTCTAATGCAGTTCTCACACCTGCAGCCCATGAAGAGGATCAAGGTCCTCTCTTCCTGAATAGACCATGTCTCTCCTCCCTGCATGCCCTAGGATGGATAGGGGATGAGCCTGGGTCCTCCTCTGACTGCTCAACCGGCCTCTTCCCTTCCCCAGCCTCCACTACAACCTCCAGAGCCACACTTCCACTCCCTGTCCGTTATTCCTCCCCTCCCTCAGAGTCAGTCTCCACCAGGGGCATGACAGATAGATAGATAGATAGATAGATAGATAGATAGATAGATAGATAGATAGATAGATAGAAAGATAGAATATAGTATAGAATATAGTATACATATTAAATGAACAAAAATGTCACAGCAAAGTTCATCAACTTCCAGTCCTTACTCACTGAGTGATGGATAGCTTTAATTACAGTGAATTACTCAGCAACCCTGCAGAACTCCCCAAAGTCATTAAAAATATATTTTCTATTTGAACTCCGTTCCCCACAACAGGTCTCCAAGGTGGCATGCCACAGAGATGAAGGCTCATGTGTTGATTTCTAATCAGAGAGGTCAGCTGCTTGTTTTGGTAGCAATCACTAAGGTGGGTTTGAGGGATTAGGTCAGGGAGGTCCAGAATATCACTCAGACAGACACATATACTTTTTATTTAATCCATTCTTTCTACTATAATAGCTTATGACTTTGGTGGCTGTTCAAGAAGAAATGTGATTCTAAATGCAAAGGTTGTGGAATGTCCCTATGGACCTTGAAAAATAGAGCCAATCAGGCAATCAAGGAAAACTGTAATGAATCTTTATCATTTAATTACTGGGTAGGAAGTTCTGTAATTAGGGAAGTAAAAACTGAGCCTCAAAGCTGTTATGTTAGCTAAACAAAAAAAGCTTACTGTGCTGTAAGTAGAAAAGTGAGAGGAAGAAATGCCAGGTTAATGCTGGCATTTAATGTTTGCACCAGAGAATGTTAAGTAGTATTCATTTTGAATACTAATAATGAGAACAGTAATAATGAAAAAATAAACAGCCAATATTGAAAACAGAGTAAATGGCATGCTAAACACTAGCACATCATGTTTTACGTTTTTGTTCTTTTCATTAGAACAATTACTAAAATTGTTTATTGCAAAAAAATATGCAATTTATAATCATAATAATGATGTGTTGAAGAAATGTTTTGAGGACTTATCAGTCTTTGGAATTTGAACTTTGAAATCAATTGTGCTACCATAACATGTTTTTGCTAAATGTATGACAGGTATAGTTTTTAGGTACTGCAGCCTCTTTTAGTTACTTGTTTTGGTTTCACCAGTTATATCACAGGAGGTGTCAGCTTTTGATAATTTGCAATCATACTGTTATCAACTTGATACAATAAATCATGATGATGATTCTCATGGTTAAAGAGGATATTTGACACTCTTGCAAAACCTCAAATGCTGCAGCAGAGCATCAAAAGTTTATTACATATCTTTATCAATGGAAGCAAGTGTGATAGCTACTACTTTGGAAACTATACTTTCCTGTTTCTCACCCTTGGATACAGTTACAACTGTACAGTGATTCAGATTTCAAAGATACTCAGGAGCATCTCACAATAATCATTAATAGCTCTTTGAAGAACTTGTGTCTTGTCCTGGGATTGCTCAGTCACTGACATGCAAGATTTGTTAAAGGAACTGACAACAAATGCTCTGTGAATGCTCACACATGTTCCAAATCATCATCTCCCTCTTGAATCCATGTTGCTGCAGAGTTCAAATACTACTCAGCTTTTTATCACAGGACAGTTATGTCTCCTACTTAATACTGAGGACTGTCATAGGAGATGGCTGAAAGAAGATTGTCTTTTTAAAGGAGTCATATATATGAAGGATTATACTCTTCTATCTATTTTAAAGAGCTGAGAGAAAGAACTGGAGTGTTTAAGTTTCCCATTAATCGTTAAATGTGTATAGCAGACTGCATAGACACAGACAGTAGCTGGCCATTTTCCTCTTTCTTTGAGATATATTTCTTTGTTTAATCATAGAGTGTCACAAATGTAGAAGTAAATTCTGTGTACAAATAAATTCTGTGTAAATCTTAGTCCTCCTTCTCTTTTTTGGTGATATTTCATGGCTTTCTTAGTGATATTTTCCAGATTTATCAGTTATTGTAGTGTTACTTTTCTCTCCTTAAACTGGAGGAAGACTTAAGCTATCTTGCTTATTGCAGCTTCAGTGGAAACAGTCTGGAATGTTAATGTTGATAAATTCAATAGAAATAGAAATGTAGGAGGTACAAAGTGATAAGAATTAAGATTAAGGTTCCATTATTTGTAGGGATCCTGCAAAAACATTTGTCATCTTTACACCTATGTGGCTTCTTTAGTTCTTCTTTCATCCATTTGCAATTTCTAAGACTTGAGCTATCTGGGTAGCTTTTGTTCTCAGGATGAACTTAGCATGCTATAGTGAAGGAAGAATGCATCACTGATATTTTTTGGAACAGGATATAGTGGCTCTAATTTCACCTCTCTTTAAATCCCTTGTCTTCTATCTTAGATCATCTATCAGAAAATAGCTACTCACTTTTTATATGTTAGATCCATACATTGACATTCCAATATCGAGTTCCATTACTTTTTAGCAGATTTGTGATTCATATATGCGATTCATTGAGCAGTGTCAATGGAGAATTTTTCACACAGCTATATAAAGTTGGGAACTCTTTGACTTTGCCAAAATATTCTAAAAAGAAATGTGACAAATATATATACAGGAACTGTTTGGGAGAATATTGGAAGTCAAATCCATTAAGAATGAATATGTATGTGGAGATGCTGTTCAGTTGCCTATTCCATCATAATGATAAGACAAATTGTGCATTGATCTTAATTACTAATTTGGTTTTGTAAGCTTCAAGGATATATTTCATAGGAATAACATAAATGGATGAGGTTAAAATGGCTAACTAGAAATGATGGACCTTTTGCGGGATTGGTAAAAGTATTGCTGGTAAAGTAATTTAGTTATAAAATAAGTGTCAGAGTCTTCCCATATGGAGAAGTTTTGCCTTTTCTTGCCATATTTAAAATGCCAGTGGGAGATAACAGTGAGCAGATGGCTTCCATGCTATTTTTGAAGAAAGGTGAAAACTCTGCCCATTATTAATTGTCTCTCATTGGAGACAATTCGTTGTCTTTCTCACCTGAAGCATAAAAATGGAAGTGGATAGAAGAAGGCTGAAGCATTCTTCTATTTCTGCCTTCCATGTCCCTGTGATTTGCCTTGTGGCTGACACCTTGCTTTCTCTTTCATTCTTATTGGAGAACTAGGGAAACTCAGGCAGAAGCAGGTAGAATAATACCTTAATAAGTCCATAAAGGCATAGCAGAAAGACTCCTTGCTCCTCCAGTCAGGGGTCAATTCCCCTATAAGGATATAAAAGGTCATTTCCTTTAATCAGAACATCAGTTGGAAAGGAATTATTCTTAAAACAACACTTACTACTTTTCTATCTTGGATTTGGGTAGATTTTGTCTTTGGTTAACTAACTATGGGTTATTTAGTTTGTATCTATCTTGGTCCAACCATCTCTCTCTTCAATCCTACCATTGCATCTGGCTGCATAACTTTCCTGAAAAAAGATATTATACAATAGTACAGCAAACTGCAGGTGCATACAAATAGCTTTTTTAAAGAGAGAAAATATATGCAATATATTACATATGAATATGTTAGAAATAATATAAATCAATTTTCCACAACTGTGAGGGAATTGTTGATTCTGGAATTCTAGTATGTAATAATTTTACAAAGTTTTATCATGCAAGAGGAATTACAGTTTTAAAGAAATAAATTTAATATATCATTCTGGGCTGTGATAGAAATGGTGCATCGAAAAATTTATTTTCTTGTCAATCCATGTTCATCTGATTCAGTGCTAAATGTATGTGCTTTTATGTATGTGCATATGCTTGGCTTCAGCATTTCAATTAGATGAGTCTAATGGCCCTTGCAGTAAAGAATTTGTCATATTATGTTAAAGCTTCTTCTGCATTCAAGGTATCTGATCTAAAAACTAAGACATTATCTAAATAGTGAAATAAGCACACATTTTAATGTGTTAGCCACAATAACAGTGATGCTGCTGTTACTAATTTATATGTTCTGTCCAAAATGTACATGTTTGTACATTTTCTAATCCCTTTTGCTCTATGTTCTTCTCTATGTTGCACATAATTTAATTAGTCTCTAAGAAATATATTAGTTCCTCGTCTGATATGTTTATGATCTTTATTACTTTACCACATATCTCCATTCAGCTCCTCTCCCTTAATAAACATGACTATTAAGTTTGAACAAAAATATTAACTGGCCCAAGAGTTATGAATTGGAGTGGTGGTGGAAGAAGTAGGATTTCAACTCAGAAATTTCCAAAAGAATGTAAAACAAAAAAGATAATTCCATCTCTAATCTACAGTCCCATTTCTAATCCCACCTATACCCTGTTCTTGCACACATATCTACAAATGAAATGCACCCCCTCCCATATAATATAGATCACTATTGAGTCCAAAATTTCTGTTGCTAAGTGTGACATTTGTTAAGTGAGTTTTGCCCCATTTAATAATCTTCCTTGCCACAGTTGTTAAGTGAATCACTGCAGTAAAGTTAATAATGTGGTTATTAAGTGAATTTGGCTTCCCTATTGACTTTTCTTGTCAATGAATGTTTTGTCAAAAGTTGCTGTCATGACTCTGGGACTCTGCAACCATAACAAATATGAACGATCTGAATTCTTATCACGTGACATGGAGAGGCTGCCATGGTCATAAGTGTGAAAAGCAATCATAAGTCACTTCTTTCAGTGCCCGTTATAACTTCGAATAGTCACTAAATAAATGGTTCTAAGTTGAAAACTACCTGTACTGAGCTCATAAAAGGGATATTCATGAAAGTCCTGCATAAAATCTGAGGGTCTCACTCTGAGAATCAGTTGTGTGCCTTGTGCAGGCGGAAGGAGATTCATGATTCAAATCACCCTCCCTTTTCTCTGGAATTGCCACCTCCCAGCTCTGGAATTCCTGTCACTCAGCAACACCGTGCTTACTGATATCCTATGGTGTTTTAATTAAAGCAATTGCCATGGGACACTATGCAAGATGTGAATTTTTCTTTCTTCACAAAGCAGTAAAGCAAGAGCTGAGTCTGTCACATGAAATGTCTGCCAGAGGCCACAGAGGCTTTATAACCCTGGCTTTTTAATGTGATGAAGCACTTTGCAGTCCTGTCATGCCTTTCATCAAGGATCTCAAAGCACAATAAATTAGAACTTGCAATCTTAGCTGGAACATTAGGCACACAGCAACACTGGACAAAGCCACTTGACATGAGAGTTTATAGGCAAGATGGGGCTGGCAAACTTTCACAAGGTGGCAACGTAATACTAATACTGAATTAATTAGGTACAAAAGCATTTCCTGGTTCCTTTCTTGAGTGCATCTTGGGGATGCACTCAACTTTGTCTGTTTAACCCTGCACATCCAAAGGATAATCTCTTTCCCAGAGGTGTATCATGGAAGCTTATAATTGAATGTAAAAATCGATGTCCTTTAGAAACATCTACAGTTTCTATGATACATAGGAGATCTAGGACCCTTACCCAGATAGTTTTGTCCTAGATGAATTTTACTTCAAGCTGAAAGCAAGACATTATTGTGTATTTGAATGTTTCTCTTGAAGATGGTTCATAAATTTCTTTGGAATGGAGAATACATACATAGTAACTGTATTTCATAAGTGCATGCTCAGGAACATGTTTCTGCCATATTCAAAATCTTCGTTGTGAGTCTGTAAGCACTTAACACAAAAGGCTCAGCCATATCACCCAACTAACAAGAAAAGGCACATTGGCTAGTGGGGAAAGCATATGAACCTAAAGGTCTTCTGCCTCATTGGATTTCAACATACCCTGACTGTAATAAGTCATAGAATTTCTGAGGCTCTTAATTTTCTTCACATAAAGCAGTTTAAGATTTATTTCTGTAAACAATTAAATATGAAAATGACTGTTTTCAGGATTTTCCCTAGAGGACAGGCGAAACTGCATGCAGGGTGTGATACTCCACCACAGTAAAAGAAAAAAGAAAAAGCCACTCTGAAAAACAATGCCTCCTGGCTGATTCAGGTTGGAATAAGTAAGCAATCTTGTAAGTATTCAGTCAGGTGCCAAGCATAAGTGGATTTTATAACTTAACTTGAAAACTTATAACTTGTAAAACCAGCTCCTAAAATTGTACTAGACACCAAATGGAAAAAATATAAAAATTTCCTGCATGGGTGGTATAAGCCTGCACAATTATATTGCTGGTGTTGGTACCCATCTTTTCTGGGTTCAGTTTCAGTCTGTTCTTTTTAATAAAGTTCCTTACAGCCTCCCCGGACTGAATAGGATGTTGACAGCAACCCCTCATAACCTATAGTTGAAATGTAAAGCAGACTATCATCAGCATATTGATGATATCACAGCTGAAGCATTTAAATACAAGGGGGGTTGGGGAGCCTGATTAAAACTTTTTCACTGTTAAGTTCAGTTATATGTAGAGTACCTGTTTAAACATATTTTGCCTTCAAAAACCATTCCTGGCATTAAAAAGTATGGCTTTGCTATGCAAAGGGGAGCACAGTGTGTGCTCTCACTTCTTTCATTAGTACCACCTCCTAATATCAACATTGTTGTAGAAAGAGTTGAGTTCCTGTTGGGATCCTCTGTGGGAGGAAATATCCATCAAAGCATTTCTGAAAAGAATCCACTTGAGCAACATTCATTCTACCTGGTTTTGTTAGGCTCTATTTGCTCCTGAAAACCATTGACAGATGTACCCTAATATTTCCATTCCATCTGATACACAAAATTTGGTTGAGAGTGGATAATATTAAGATAGATTTAGCATATTTAAACCTTATGTGTTAGAAAACTTTCAGAAGAAAGAGAAAGAGAAAAAGAGGGGGGGGAGGAAGGAAGGAAGGAAGGAAGGAAGGAAGGAAGGAAGGAAGGAAGGAAGGAAGGAAGGAAGGAAGGAAGGAGGGAGGGAGGGAGAAAGGTGGAAGGAAGGAGAAAGGTGGAAGGAAGGAAGGAAGGAAGGAAGGAAGGAAGGAAGGAAGGAAGGAAGGAAGGAAGGAAGGAAGGAAGGAAGGAAGGAAGCTTGTGCATCTTGCTTAGTAGAGGTTGAACAAAAACAACACATATTTGTATTCAATGTTTTTATGTGTTATATCCCTGTAATTATCATTCTGAGATCAATGTGTTCTTGCATGTGAAATGTCATATGACGGGGGAAAGTCCTGTGAATTTGAAAATTGTTCATAGAACAAAATATATAATATTTATTTACAGCAGTACAATTATGCAGACGAGAAAGATTTGAATCACAAAATGAAGCAATGGGAGCAAGAAGCCAACAGAAAATAAAATTTAAATTACAGAAAATGCATGTTTACTATTTGTCACTTTTTTTAAATGTGCAGAGAAAAACACAATTGATTTAGAAGCCTTCCCCATCTTTGTACTCATCATGATTTCCAGGTAGCATTGGCCCAACAAACAGGGTCTCTTTAAAAAAAAAAGAATCTGAGCACTAAAGTGGGGGAAAAAGTTGCATCTTAGCTGAAAGAATTTCTTGAAATTTATTTCTTTGTATCCCTTTGGTGGTTGTTTTTGTTTCTGTTGTTCTTGTTGTTTACAAATAAGGCAGAAAAAAATATCCAACACACCTTTGTCTTTCACTTTTTTCCCACGACAACCTTGTGAGATGGGTTGGGCTGAGAGAAAGCGACTGGCCCAAAGACACCCTGTTGGCTTTCATTGCTAGGATAGGACTTGAACTTACGATCTCTCACTTTCTAGCCTGATACCTTAACCACTAAACCACACTGACTTTTACGTATAGAAAACATAAAGCATGTGTTAGAAGCATCATCATAATCAAATTGCTGGAATTTAATATAGAGAAGGGATCACCTGCTCTCTACATATATGTATGAATTTGTTAAATTCAACAAAGCTGTCACTCAACTGCAAACTGACTCTATTCTGCTACTCTATTCTATATAAAGGGTTACGTCTGGAGTAACCAAAGGCAGTGGCCTTTGAATGTCCATTACCCAGAGTAATTTTTTTTCTAGTGGGATCTAGAAATTTCTGTTCCTTTTTGATATCGCAATTTGGAAATAGAGATAGTATAAATTCTTGCCTGTTATTTTGTGTGTTTATCTCTCTCTCCATCACTTTTGCCTATCCTCTGTTTTTGCCAGTTAATTGTTTTGATGTTGTGCTAATGTTTAACATAGCATTAAGTTACATTTTTACTAGCTGAAGTGATGATGGGGTGTTTGTTTATTTTGCTCTGGTCTATATAGAGATTATGAATGTAATGGGTCTAAATAGAACTGGAAAATACCCACAATAATTTCTCAACAATGTGCAATAACAATTATTTTAATAAAATTTTGATAAAATTATTGTGATAAAATGACAAAAACTCCCTTGAACCCGACTCAACTCCATATAGCTTTCCTGACAATAATGTAGAAATTGTTTGCTTTTTTTAGTTTTTCCCCTAGTCTAGCCTACAGCTAAGGCTTTCCTGCTAGTTTTCCATCTAAGAACTCACCAAGTCTGATGTTCCTTAGCTTTTTTTCCTCTTCCTCTTTTCTTTCTTTCTTTCTTTCTTTCTTTCTTTCTTTCTTTCTTTCTTTCTTTCTTTCTTTCTTTCTTTCTTTCTTTCTTTCTTTCTTTCTTTCTTTCCAGCCAAGGTCGGTATACACTGCCACTTGCTGTTTGTATTTTGTAATAACTGTTGTTAGTGAGTTCTGGATTTTGTTGCTTTGTCTCCCAGTTTATAGTATGGAGTATTCCTTGAGCTGTCCTTATCAATGGAAATTCAAGTTGTTTCTCTTTGACAGAATGCTTTTGACAAATTGAGACTTTTATGCCAGTTGTGATTTATATAAAATACTCAAGTTGTCTAATAACAAAAAACACAAGATAAAACATTAAAGTGAATGTTAAAATCATTTAAGTATTAAAAGCCTGGAGGAAAAAAGTGAATTTATCAATTTATTAAATGTTAAGAAAGGCCAATTCAGAGAGAATATATTTCATAGTCAAGAATCAACTAAAGAGAGATATTCAGCCTCCATCCTCCATGTAATCCCACCATATGATCCCTGACAAAAAAAAAGTGTTTCTAAACAGAAAATAGCTTTTTTTATGCCTGAATTATTCTAATTTACTATATATAGACTGCAAAGAGTGTCCAGAAGTTGTATATAATAAAAATGCAGTTACAATGGATCATAATGATCATATAGGACCTGTACAGTGATAGCTGTTGGACTTCATATGTAGACATGTAGAAATGTTTTCCTGATTTTACAGCTTCATTTATTTAGATTGCAAATGTTTGTGTTTATTCATAAGTTAAAGTCCAGGAAGTCCAATTGTACCCCAATAAATTGGAATCAGATGATAGCTACTGATTGATTAATTGATTACATTTCTAGACCACCCAGTAGAAAAAGCCAACTCAGTGGTTTATGAAACAGTTCTTTTTAAAAAAAAGAAAGCATAAAGTCTAATATCCAAACTTATAAATAAACAGGCCTAAAGAATAAAAAATAAAATCAGAATAAAATTATTTTATTATGGATTGAATTATTTAAATTTTATTTTCTATTCCTTTGTAAATGATCCTGGGAATATAACTGAAGGGCAATATAACGTATATCATATTAAGTAAATATACAAGTAATGGATATAGATGGGATGAGTAGAAAAACAAATTATGTAAACTGATCTTTTAAAAGTGAAATAATGAGGGTAAAGCAAGACCCTTCACAAAAGAAAGCACCAAAAATGGGAAAATAGCAAAACCAAATTAAAGCATGCAATCATAGCAGTAGCCATTTTGGCAAAAATTAAAATACATAAAAATAAAGAAACAATATTAAGACAAAGCTTATCTATACTGGCAAACATAACACAAATGATATCCCATTAGATTTTTCCTTTAGATCTAGAACTTGAATGATACATAGGCAGAACAAGTATGGGCATATAGCAATGCAATTTATAGATGAGCAGGACAGAAGCTCAAGTAACAAATTTTAATTAAACAAATTAAACCACTTAAGTATCGAAGTTCCAGATTAATAACATGGAGGAAAACTATAAGTGGGTTCCATAAATGCAACATGATAGGTATTTATAAAGACAAATCAGTTCAGTTGAGACTCCAATTGCATATTGTGATACATATTGTTCTTGGACCTAAGGACCGTGTGACTAATTTAAACATGTTGTAAAAGGTTAATTGAATGAGGAAATTTAGAAGAGCAATGCAATGATGAAATATATTACAAAACCTGCATTTCAAGACCCCAGTTGTTTATAAGAGCTACATGCCGTAAAAATGCATCCATTTCAAATTTTTGCAAAATTTCAGCAACACAGAAAATTCTGGTGGCATTGACTAAAAGAGATCAAAAAGAAATGAATTAAATGAACAAAAACAAGAAGAAACAACTTAAAAGAATCTACAATGTAAGACAATCCAAAAATTGATTTTAGGAAAGTCTGGCAAAGACTAAATAAGAATGTATTTGGACTTAGGAGATAAAGCAACTCTAAGAAAACATGCTAAAATGTATTTTTGTACAAATCTTCAGTCAATTAATAGGAAGCAACATATAGTTTTTCATGGATTATAAAATACTGAATTTCCACAAATTCATTTCAATAACAAAATGTTCAAATTCAGTTTTTAAACCATTATTTGGCCAGATAATTGTTTGTGAGTTTATAGTTTCAGATGTTATATAAAATATACACTTGTAAGTAGATATCTTTGGAGAATGAAAATACAGAGTTACCAGTTTGTCAAGATAGAAAAATTATACTGTTCATTTTTAAAAATAAGTCAAGATTTCTGGGAATAGAAAAGTTTAATTAAAACCTGGCAACACTGACTTCAGGATCAAGTAAAATATTATGCAAGAGACAATTATAGAAGTTTTTAATATATGATGAAATATTATTTAAATAAGTAAAGGAATTACAAAAAACAAAACAAAATAAAAGTTATATTGAGGTAGAGATATTTCAATAATTTTACTGCACATGTTCCTCCACTACATACTTATAGTAAACAATGGATGTAGAAAGTCAACAAAGCAGGAAATGTACTTCCCAAAAAATACTGAACAGCACAACTGGAACATGCCAATGATAACTGCTAACATTTTAGTAATACCAAAAAAATGGTTTATAGATCATGCTATTATTTCCCACAATTTACCCTGCAAAATATGGAATAAATGTAATTTGAAGAAGCTAATATTATTGTCTGTTTCATGATGTCTTTTTCACCAAACTCAAAAACAGAAGCTAAATCCATTTTTAAACAAGTGATATTCTGGAAATCTTGAGGGAATTCCAGAATAGTAATAAGGATAGACCTAATCTTAATTCAGATGTGTGTAGTGGGGATGAGATTGTTCCATAAGAAAGAGAAGGCTCATCTCCTCAGGCTCCCCAAATATACTTCGCTGACAGATGAGACCTGTGTTACATATCTCTTGCCAGATCTGATGGGGCAGGCAGATGTAATCAAAAAGAGGCAGTTCCTCAAATAACCTTGTCCCATGCCATGAAGGTCTTGAAAGCTCAAAAACATCACCTTGAATTAGCCTTGGAAGCCCTGGCATATCCTTATTAGCAGCCACACATTTTGGCACAGATCAAACAAGAGCATTGCTTCTCTTAGAAAAAAGATTTAACATTATATTTCATTCAAATTTGGCACAGCAGGTCTCTTAGGATGTTATCACTTGCTTACTTCTGACTTCATACCCATTGATTTTATACTCATTTTCTTTCTCTTCTCCTCTCCCCTGGAAAAATCTGTTAAGTAGGGCCCAGGAAATAAGAGAAAGAAGGGCCTTATTGGTTTCAAATGTAGAGAGGAACTGAGTTCTCACTGTATCAAAAGTATTTGGCATGAAAGTAGCCTTTGTTCCAAGATACACTGACTTCTTTCAGCTTCTGACTCTCCAGCTGCTGGGAGCAGGGCAGTGTTTTGACGGACTGAGCAAATGTAATGCAGTCAGTTGTTTTAATTCCCAGCCAGTTGCCGACATCACTCACAAGATTCAGGGGAGGAAATGGAGAATGAAGAGACTGGATTCTTAGCTCAGCATAAGAACTACATTTGGATGGCACAGTAAAAGTGAGCTGATTGCTGAATGTAATAGATACAGCAGGCAGCATTTATACATGTAGGAAAACTGGAGCAGGAATCTGATGTTTCTCTCCAATCGTTTGGAACATGAAACCCCTTTTGTGGTGGGGGGGAAGGAGTAACATTTTCCCCTTCACTTTCATTTTAGCCCCAGGGAACTCCTTTCTCTTTTAGTTCTTTCTTCTCTTCCCTCATCTCGTCTTTATTATGGCTGTATATATAGTGCCTGAAGAAAACAAACACAAATTTTGCTATTGCAATGTAACTGAATATATATTCTCCCCTCGAGAACTTCATTTTTGCCTTGCATGTTTCAGATATTTTAACAACTTCCTACATTAGATTCTAGGGAAAACATATACTTAATAACTTAACTCCCAAACTAGATATATTTGCATTTACCTCTGGGAATAAACTCAGCAGTAGAAGTAACATAATTGCAATAATGAAAATAAAATATTTAATAATTAAAGATAAGAAATAGAGAATTTATAATAGCTTCAAATTTATCTTACAATCTGATAGGGTTGTGTTGCATATTGCATATAGATCCACATTTGTTGTGAATGTATCTCACTTCAAAATTGGTGGTAAAAGAGTAGGGAAGTTGTTCTACCTTTCCAGTATTAAAATAAGAACTTGCTTGCTTGTTTATTAATTTTATACAATTATTAACTAGACTCCTTTCAGGATCAGACCCTGACATAATAAATTATATAATATGAAAGAAACAATTGAGCATCAAGAAGATTATGAAGGCATAAGGTAAATACACCTAGAAGCAAAATAATTAGCTTGAAATTAATTCAATATATCTGGAAATGGGCTTTGAAGAAGCAAATGGAAGGTTTTTGACATTTTTAAAACTTTGGTGTTGGAGAAGACTGAGAATGCCATGGACACCAAGAAAACAAATCAGTAGATCATCAATAAATTAAACCAGAATTCTCACTCAAGACACAAAGGACTAGACTCAAATTGTCCTACTTCAGACACATTATGTGAGACTAGTTCTCTGGAGAAGGCTCAGTGGTGAGATTCAGCCAGCTTGCCCCACTTCAGGAGAACCGGTTGTTAATTTTCTGAGCAGTTTGGTGAACTGATTGTTGGAAGAAATCATTAGGGAGAGGACCAGTTGTTAAATTATTTGAATCCCACCACTGAGAAGGCTCTAATGCTGAAAGAGAAGAAGACAACCAGCAGAAAAATTGATGGACTCAATTATAGAGGTGATTAGACCAGGGGAAAGATGATCATAAGCAAAATGTCTATGTGACTGCTCGGAAGTGCAGATGACTTGATTGGTACATATGCAAGCAAGCAGTATCAGGAAGACAGAAGAAGGTAGATTCCAGAAACAAATAGGATCCATAATTCTAACAAATATAGGAATATTCATGCCATTGCATACATGTATTTTAACTGCTAAAATAAAAAGGTGTGAAATAAAAAACAGTGTGAAAATGAAATCTGAATTGTTTCTATCCTGAGGCTTTTTCTAACCAAACAGTAAAAAATAGTGTGTAAGTTATATCTCTAAAACAATATTTCATTGTTTTAACTCTTCATTATTGAAATATACGTCCATATTTTCATTTCTCAAATATATACTCTTGTTTCCCAGTTATTTTAATCTAGATATATAGGTATCCATGGCTTCCTAATCAAATTGGCCAAAAACACTGCATATTATGCCGAGTGGATGGTCTGATTTCTGCATTCCTTGGTTTAATTTCAGAAGTCCTACGACAATAGATAGCTCAGGTTTCTGATGGTTTCTCACAGAATGCTCCTTAAGGAAGAGAAAAGTGGGTATCACAAAGAAAATGAGAAAGAAGAAAAGGCTGACAGAAAAGAATGGCCAACCTATTAACTATTTGCTTGAGTCCTTCATATCATACAGGCCTCAATAGATTACTCCCTGACAGAAATGTGACTCTTGATGGCGGGGGATGCTATCCCTGACATTATGATTGATATGCACCCAAATCTATCTACACAATTCCACCTCTCTTGGTTCCTGATGCATATGATTTTTTTTCCTGTTTATTATTGTTTTAATGGATCCTGTAAACTCTGCAAAGGGGCATGGAAAAAAAAGGCTTTAGTTTCCTACCTCCTTTCCAATTGCATGGCTGAGATAGTGCCAAAGGCAAAAAATGAATAGGGGCAGTCTTTGATATTATGCTGAACAAACTGGAATTATTTAGTCCAGCATCCTGTTTCCACAGTGATAGACTAGATGCTTATGGGAAGTTCACAACAAGAACAGAAGATAAATAGTTGTCTTCCAATATTATTCATCTTCTGGAATGCTCTTCTTAGAGAAGATGGTTGTCACTGAATAGCAATAGATATTCATCAATTTACCCTCTCAATTAAGCCCAAAAATTATCTTAGACTAAAAAATACATTTTCTTGCCATTGTCTGTACCTTCTTGCTTGTACCAGCTTACTCAATTATTCTATCCTTATTTGGTATATTTTGATTTTTTTTAAAAAAACTGTCATTAGGGGGAATCTGCCTGAGATACCACCACCTATAAAACTTCATTATTATTTTTTTAGAAGATTTGGAAATGAACATGTGTTTTAATTATTTGTAAAGCTTCAGACAATGTTTTTGTTGTTGAACATGACAATAATAATACATGACTGTTACATGGTCATCTGCTAAATAGAACAAAAAGAATTACATAAAAGCATACAGTGAATTGTAAAAATGTACAGTAAGTTAAATCTTTAATGTAAAGCGCTTATATTATATCAGATAATAGCTTTTATATGTTTATATTATTTTATGCTACTTGATGCTTTATATTTTTTATTTTGTGTTAATTAACTGTATGCTCTGCCTATGAATTTTTAATTCTTAGGCAAATTAAAAATACAATAAAGTATTACTACTGTTTACTACTATTATTGTTTTCCATCAGGTTTTATTAGAGGTTCCTGCTGGCAGCTTCAGGTATTGTTAATAATAAACATTAATAATATGCTCCTATATGAATTTAATTACCTTTTAAGACCATGCCAGTTGGTAGTCATCATTGCATCTTGCAATAAATTGGCAACTCTATCAAGTCTCTTCCTGCACCCCTCGTTGCTCTTTTATTGAATTTGAAAATCTCAACTATTTTACAAATAAGTCATTTCAGCTTTTCATTCTTATGATCCATTCTGGTTGCATTTTCAGATCCTACAACTTCCCGGAATACTGGGACCTTTATCAATCTAGTTTCTGAAATCATGGAATGAGGTTTTCCTAAGAATGAGATGGCATAGTATAATTTTCCTCCAGATGGTGTCAAATACCTTGTCATCTTCAGTCCCACCCTGCTTTCTGATAATTCATGAGGTTGGGCATTTGTTAGAGCTTTTTAATCTGAAACTCAGCCAGGAGAAGTATTGCTTGAGTCGCTAACAAACAGGTTCCCCTTGCATAAGCCAAGAATTGATCCTTGATGTGTTCAGCTTGGACTGCTGGGCCATCTGTCAATGCAGGCTGTACCTTGTTCTCCGGCCTTGCTAGATTACCCCATAATTGCTCAAAGTAACAACAGGCAGTAAGATGGAATCATTAATTTGTAACTGTAATGGGAAGTTTTCACTTCCCATTTTCCATTCTCTTCATTTTAACTTCCCTTTTTATTACATCTGTCCTATGTTTATATTTCTTTCTGCCAAGAAACAACACACTACATAATAGCTTTAAAACTATGGATTGCTCTGAAACTGCCCTCCTTTTAGAGTTATTAATAGGCCAAGTATTCATAAGCCGTTATGTGTATGTTTCTCATTGTGTATATCACCTGTGAAGTCAAGGGAGTCATCTAGATATGTTTTTTGCATCTGGCTGCAATAGGGAATTCTGTTCAGCTATCATCCTGCACAAGTTTATTACATGTTTATAAGTAGCACTATGGGATATAAGAAGTAAAATGTCATATACTTCTGCAGAGTCTATTATTGTTCATCTGTGTACTGATGTGAATTTCAACTGCCTCCTAATATGTTCCACATTCTCTGGAGTATCTTTTTTTAGACTTGCTGTTCCATAATCCTGCTTTCAGCCAGAATTGTGAATATTCAGTTCATAGTATGGTGTTGAATTTGAATCTTGTTAAATTTCAGTACTGTGACTATTGCTTCATATCGGGATATGAATGTCAGAGGGTTAATATATTCAACAAATGGAGAATATCATAGAGTTTAGGAGTTCTTTTATTATCCTTTCATATTGATTCATATTGTGGCTTTCAACAAATCACTCTATTCTCAGTCATAATAGAGTATTGCACAATCATGCAGGTTGGAATTATCTTGATAAGTGAATATACAAGTAAAATATGATATATTGATTGTCATTCTAGAGTCTTGTTTCAATGCTACATTCTGCTGCTAATTCTTAAGAAACAGATTTTTTAAAAAAAACAACAACAATATATTTAGTATAAACTTGATTGTGCTATTTGCATAGTGCATGCAGAAGCTATTTCTTAGGATAAGAATTTGGCATTTTTGCCACTGCTCACCATTTTCCTCTTGCCATTATCAGCCTCCTTTGGAGAAAAGAGAACTTTCAGCTGCATCTCCAAGACTATTTTGTATCTGTGCCAAACTATGAGAGCTCTTTGAAATGCAACAAGAGAAGTGTTAGCAGTGAAGTTAGGAAGGCTTGGTTTGTTTAAAACCAAGTGATTTTGCTTGAATTCACATTCAGTCTTGATTTTACCATTGCAGTATTGTTCTTCTTTATTAAATGGATGCTTTTTCTTTATTCTAATTTGTTGTTAGGTTTTGTACAGTTTTAAAAACATGATTAATATTTAAGTTTAATTTATTTTGAACCACTTTTGACATAAATCACTATTGAAAAGTGGTGCATCTCTAAAACAAGTTAAAGGGAGAAATCTTTAGTTATTATGTGATTGGCACAGGCCATCAACATTTCATGGGATTTCATTGTGGTTACCTGGTTTTAACACTCTTGCATTGCATCTGGTTTGATTTCACTAATGTTGGGGGGGAGTGTACATTTTTGCTGAACATTTGTTTCATTTCAGCTCAGCAGCTCAGGAGAGCTTCATTGATCAAGCACATTGTTTAAAGCAGGGCTGTCAAACTTGTAGCCAGTGGGCCAGATGCATCACGTACTGGCCATGCCCGCACCCGGTTTAGTGAAGGGAAAAAAGTTTGCTGTGTCATGTAACGCCGCCGTGACAACGTGAGTTTGACAGTCCTGCTTTAAAGGATGCTAATACTTTTGAAAAAGAAAAATCCGTAACAATATGTAGAATGATCTGAGCATGAATTAAGAAGAGAATTGACTAATGCAGTTCATACTAGGCTATACAACAAGCAGTTCTCTACAGCTAGCCCAGTGGGGGATGTTTTTTTCTCCTGACAACCACTCCTCTTAGGAATCTCTTCCCCTTTAGAGTTAAGGCACACTTATATACACGTATATCTTTCAATTGTGTTTGTGTCCTTCTAATAGGGATCTAATACATCGTCTGAATCTTGTTTCAAACATTAATTTCATACATTGTGCTAAGTTTCACATAGCATGTGTGAACATAGCTGTTGGATAAAAATTACATTCAGATTAACCTGTGATATCAATAAACTCCTTATCAAAGAATTGCATTTTGGTGGTGGCATTCCTTCCAGAGAGTAGGGGAGATATATGAAGAGGGAACCATTGATTTTCCAAGCTGACTTCTGAACAGATAACCATACTTAATGAGTCATTGTTATATCTCATTTGCCTTTGTATGTGCCACTTTTCCTGTCATTTCAGTAAAAGAAGAGGGAAATGGGGCAAATTATTTATCTTTGAGACTCTATGAAACTTATATTAACATTGATGAGTTATTTTATATGAAAGAGTTAGCAGAGCTAGGCTTGCTTTTTTAATGTATTGTGGAAACAATGTAAGTGCAATTGCCTTAAATTTCCTTTCTTATTGTTATTATTTTTGTCTCTGTCTAGGTGTCCCAGATTCCAGTTGAATCTTGTGAACAGTATACAACATGTGGTGAATGTCTGAGTTCAGGAGACCCTCATTGTGGCTGGTGTGTTCTGCATCACATGTAAGTTCAGCATCAACAAAAGATGGTTATCACAAGATCAACCCAATACCTTTTAATTCATACCACATGCATCCTCTGTTATTATTTAATAAAATCCTTTCAATTCCTTTAGAATTTTTTTTAGCTGTGTCGTTGGACTTCAACAAATGTGAAAGAAATATAAACACAGTTAAGATAATAAAGATAAAATAACTGACTTCAGAAATGGAACCATGAATATACAAATCTTTTGCTCAAGAGAAATATAATACCATTTTAAAAGAACCTCTAAGCAGAATTAGTCTAATACTATTTATAATGAGCCTGGAGTTGTGAAGCATCATTTAGCCTTCTAAATAAAAGTAGTGGTAGATTTCCAATACCTAATTAATTACATACATACAGTATTTTTACTATAAAGTAAATGTATTCATGAGGGGTTTTATTGTAATGTAAGCAAGAAGAAATCACAATCTCTCGAAAAAACAATCTCAGGCTGAATTTGTAATGGCAGCTACCTTCCTTATACTTTGTTTTGTACTCCTGTCTTTTCTTTTCCAGCAAACAAGCTAATACACACCTGCCAAGACACTTTCTTGGCATCAGTCATTTCCTTTCAACTTTAACTTAATAGAATCACTGCTTAAATATCCCTTAGAATTTTAGAAATGCTAGATTCCTCAGCCTCTGATTTAAACCTTTTAAAGCAATGAAATTGCCCAGGCTTGCTAGTCTAAGTGTTCTCTCCTGAGCTTGAGGATGTCTCTTAAGACAAAGGAGAATGGTTTTCTAGGCAAGATCTTAAGGGAATCTGAGGAAGATGTGCCTCTGAATTATTGAAGTGCTCCGTTCTTTTTTTGCCTTAATGACCATGCTTCTTTAAGCAGAACAAGTCTCCAAAATCTAAAACAGGGAGAGATCAGGAGTTCACTTAAGAAAAGAAAGAGGATTTCTCTATTTAATTTTATCTCCCACCCCCACAACACTATTAAATGTAGAGACAGAGGAGATCAACTGGCCAAAGAACTCTGAAACAGGTGTTGGAAGAGGGATAAGGAAATAGTGGGCAAAAGCTGATATAAGCTAATTAGATCAACACCCCACCTGAAGCAGGTTTAGTTCAATGCTGCAATGTGTCAGAAGGTATTTCATCATTGGATGTTTATTACCATCTCCTTTAAAAAAAAAAAAAGGCAATACTGCTCCTCATGTCACTTTTTATCACCACCTTGTACTCAAAATAAAACAATATACAGATTGCTTTTTTTTAACACCTCAGATTCCTTTTTGCATTAAAAATAATTTCTAAAAAACTTAAAGACTAAAGACCAAAGCATTTTATTTTGCACAATAACCTAATAAAAGTTCAACAGAAAGAAAAACCCAGCACATTTTCCCCCTACATTACTTTTTTGTAACTCTTAAAAAGTTCAAAAACTTATTAATGAAGACATTATAGCTTATATACATTTTCTTAAATGCCTCCCCAAAGGGAAAGGACTAGATTTTTAGAACTGATATTTTATTGAGATTTTGCAGCAGTCATGTTGATAAGATTCTGTAAATATAAGTCAACAATCCCAAGAGATCAGAATTAGAAATTTATTATATAAGGAAGAGCGTGTGGCTTGCATGCTTAGGATGCTAGGTTGCAGGTTAGCAAGCCCATGTTCAAGACCCATGTGTTCAGGGGTGGGATGCTACTGATTTGGCCAGGTTCTGTAGAACCGGTAGTTTCATAGAGTAGCTGACACTGAACTAGTTTGCTTTGTTTACCTCCTGGTCATCTGTTTGGCCTACCCGCCCAGGCTCTTGGCTGTCCTTTATTTCCTGCTTTTTCAACCTCAGCTGCTTTGCACCGCACAGCTGAGGTTGAAAAAGCAGGAAATAAAGAGGAGTGCAAAACACACTCACAGAACCGGTTGTAACACTGGTTGAATCCCACCCCATGCATGTGTTGCTATGGAATGGGTTGAGCTCTCATCCTTTGCTACAACTCCTGTCAGTGGGCATTCCCCAAGCAATGGTGATGTCACCAGCTTATCCTTTCTACCCAGAAGCACCTCAATATAAGTGCAATGCATTAATATAAGGACATAAATACTGTATATTATGTATTACTCCTGATCATATACTATATATAATTTTTTCTCTTTCCAAATCATCTCTACAAGAGTGATGTGAGATATACCAAGGCAATGTTTTTTTTCTCTTCATACTATATAGAACAGTGCTTCTTTTTGTAAACATATTTGCACTCTTGGAATCCTCTATGATTTATTTTATTCCATTTTCATCTGGACAGACCTTGCCTCAAAGTGAAGAGCCTCCCATCTTTTTTCATGTATCCCATCACAAATTGTAGATCCCTTCTGAGTATTTCCAGAGCTGGACACTCTAAATGTGCAATTAGGTGCATTATGTACAAAATATCCAACATCTAAAAAGTGGTTTATGATATAAATTACCTTTGCCTTAAAATTCAAAGGGGGTAAAAGTTTTGTTCCTCATTTTCTTCTGTTTGTTTTCAATCTCACAGTGGCTAGCACACATGAGAAGACTGCTAAAGAATCTTCTTCATCCTGTGATTTCTATAACTAGCATTGTCTCCAGATTTATTTATCTCTGTTAATGCAGTTGCTCCTCCCAAGAACTCACAGTTTAAACCAATTTCACAGATTTGTTTAAAGTGCAATAATTCTTTTTCTGGGCAGTATTTATGTTTTGGTTGTTATTCAAATAGAGGAAGAGAGGGAATAACTATGGTTTGCCAGATATTTCTCTTTGCAAAGGAAAAATGGTTGGCGCCTATCCTCTTCCACCCAATCACCCAATGCTATTTCTAAGTCAGAAGCAAATGGGTTTTTAATAATAAAGTTTTTGTGATCTATTCTTGTCACCTCATCTGGAGGAAGTTTGTCATGGGAAGGTTCAGATTCTTGTTGAGCAGTCAGCAAGTCTACTAATGTAGATGCTTTATCTGAGACTGAATCTAGCTATACCAAATGGAAGAGAGAGAGAGAGAACAGCACAGCAAGCTTTTGCAGGCTGCATCCTTTTCATTAAATGTGGGCTCAGAAATAGGTGAAAAACAAAATCTCAGTTATCAATTATACAACCCATATCTCAATTTTTTTAATCTATAAATGCCTATAAACCCTGATCATTCAGTCCTAGTCATCAAAAAAGTTACTAAATATCATAATACATATGTTTTATGTATTATGGGATCAAATAACCCAACTTTATATTCTTTTGCTTTTAACAATCTTTTAATTAATTAAAATTAATTAATGTCCAAGCCCTTGATTTCTTTTATCACTGTCGCTTCTCAAAACTCTTTCAAAACTTTTAACAAGTCTCACTTGTAAATCCAAAACAAACAGATTATCCAAGTCATCTTTCTGCCTGGTTATGTGTATATTCCTTTTAATTATTAAGGCATAAGATGGTGTTATTTATAAATCCAGTGTAATTGTTATGAGCCAGTTCAGAGTATAACTCTGACCTTGAATCTGATGTTGTTGCAGCTAAAACTATGTTTCATCTCCTGTGCACTAGAGCAGTGAGGTGAAAAGGCACAACTTCCAAGCCCCAGGTCTAAGGCACCTAGAGAAGCAAGCAGAGCAATGTTCCTCAATGCCTTTTTTTGTGAAACAATGAGCAGAGCATGAGTAATTGTAGCCAGCTGGTTGCAGACAGATTTAATTAGCTCCCTGTGCTTGCAGTCCTTGTTGGAGACAACCGTTTAGCTAACCAGTTCTTGAATGTGTTCCCACTTATTATTTGTGATTCTTGACCCTTGGACTATCTGATTCAGCAATCTGACTTTTGGAAACATCTCTCTGTTATGCTATTGCTTCTTGGACTATATTTGACTCACTTCAGATGAACATTCTTTACTAGATATTTAAATATTGCCTGTTGTTATCTGACTAAACTGCAATGAATATTCCTGCTTCTAAAATACTTTCTTTGTGCATGTCAGCAACCTTGAAATAGAATAACATCTTATTCCATATCATTCTTGCAGCCTGGTTTTATATCCATATTCAAATCATTGTTAGACTGTTTTGTCCAGTGAAGTCTGTTCCTCTTCTATGATCTCTTTAAGTTCCATTTTTATTGTAGAAGACAATTTTGACAAATTTCTATATGGTTTGTTTCCAAATATCCTTGAAGTCTTTCACAAGAGCATTTTGTTCCACTCTGTATTATTTGGTCTCTTCTTTAATTATAATTTTATTCTTCCTGGTTCCCTCTAGAGTTCATCCTTTAAAATCCCCTCTTATCATGTTTTTTCTCTAATCAATATTTTCCCATGAGAAGTTTTGTTATAATTAATTTCAAGTTTTTCATATTTTATATAAAATTCAAAATAACCCACAGAAGAATACTTGTAATTAATTTCAAAGTCTTAATTCAACTTTGTCTGACTCTTAAATTAATTTATAACTCTCCAAAATCAATATTCTAACCATCCTTTGGCTGTTTATTCCAAAATAATTCTTTCAGAACCTAAACACTTCTTTCAGAAAGGATGAAAGGAGACACACCAAGTATGATAAAACTTGCCTTTCTGAAGGTTCCTAATATCCTAAAAGCAATTAAAAAGCAATTTCCAAAAGTGATTAAGAGAGAAAATATGTGAACCCAATGCTAGTTTAAAGGTTCTGAACTATGGTTGGGCAAGATGGTGATGTCTCTGCTCCTACAACTATAAGCCCTCTAGAGATTGTTGTTTTATGATCTCCATACAGCCCACATTGCATCCTGCTGCCCTATTGCTTCAATTAAAGAAAAAAATTTGCTAAAGTATTGTCACTTTTTACTAATAGCTATGAAATGAACCAAATGAACTGGTTGAATGAGCAAAGTTACTTGGAAGTTATTATATCTACAAAATGGTTAGCAAACCTTTATAAGCATTCCAAAAATGCAGACTAGCCAACAACAAGTAATCTTTTTTTCAGGTCTGCAAATTGATAAAGACTGAGGACCAGAGAAGCAACTAAGTAAAAGGATGCAATTGTAAGGTTAGAAATTCCTACTGAATAAATAAAGGTATTAGATAGGTCCAAGTGTAGGATAATAGTACATTAAGCCCTGAGAAAAAGGAACAGAATTCCCAGTCTTTAAAATTTAATGGTTATGGAAATAACAGTGGTAACACTGCCTTTATGCTGTCCTATTGCTTCAATTAAAGAAAAAATTGGCTAAAGTATTGTCACTTTTTACTAATAGCTATGAAATTGTCATTGGGTATACTTATATAGCTAGGCATAGATGTATATGTAATACACTGCTCAAAAAAAAAAAAATTAAGGGAACACTTAAACAACACAATGTAACTCCAAGTCAATCACACTTCTGTGAAATCAAACTGTCCACTTAGGTAGCAACACTGATTGACAATCAATTTCACATGCTGTTATGCAAATGGAATAGACAACAGGTGGAAAGCATAGGCAGTTAGCAAGACATCCCCAATAAAGGAGTGGTTCTGCAGGTGGTGACCACAGACCACTTCTCAGTTCCCATGCTTTCTGGATGATAGTTTGGTCACTTTTGAATGCTGTCAGTGCTGTCACTCTAGTGGTAGCATGAGACAGAGTCTACAAGCCACACAAGTGTGGCACACAAGCTCATCCAGGATGGCACATCAATGCAAGGTGTGGCAAGAAGGTTGGATGGAGGTGCTACCAGGAGACAGGCCAGTATATCAGGAGACATGGAGAAGGCCGCAGGAGGGCAACAACCCAGCATCAGGACTGCTACCTCCACCTTTGTGCAAGGAGGGACAGGAAGAGCACTGCCAGAGCCCTGCAACATGACCTCCAGCGGGCCACAAATGTGCATGTGGCTGCTCAAACGGTCGGAAACAGACTCCATGAAGGTGGTATGAGGGCCCAACGTCCACAGGTGGAGGTTGTGCTTACAGCCCAACACCATGCAGGACATTTGGCATTTACCAGAGAACACCAAGATTGGCAAATTTGCCACTGGCACCCTGTGCTCTTCACAGATGAAAAGCAGGTTCACACTGAGCACATGTGACAGACATGACAGGGTCTGGAGATGCCGTGGAGAACATTCTGCTGCCTGCAACATCCTCCAGCATGACTGGTTTGGCAGTGGGTCAGTAATGGTGTGGGGTGGCATTTCTTTAGGGGGCCGTATAGCCCTCCATGTGCTCGCCAGAGTTAGCCTGACTGCCATTAGGTACTGAGATGAGATCCTCAGACCCCTTGTGAGACCATATGCTGGTGCGGTTACCCCTGGGTTCCTCCTAATGCACGACAATGCTAGACCTCATGTGGCTGGAATGTGTCAGCAGTTCCTGCAAGACGAAGGCATTGATGCTATGGACTGGCCCGCCTGTTCCCCAGACCTGAATCTAATTGAGCACATCTGGGACATCAGATCTGGGACATCTCGCTCTATGCACCAACGCCATGTTGCACCACAGACTGTCCAGGAGTTGGGGGATGCTTTAGGCCAGGTATGGGAGGAGATCCCTCAAGAGACCATCTGCCACCTCATCAGGAGCATGCCCAGGCATTGTAGGGAGGTCATACAGGCACGTGGAGGCCACACACACTACTGAGCTTCATTTTGGCTTGTTTTAAGGATATTACATCAAAGTTGGATCAGCCTGTAGTGTTTTTTTCCACTTTAATTTTGAGTGTAACTCCAAATACAGACCTCCATGGGTTGCTAAATTTAATTTCCATTGATAATTTTTGTGTGAATTTGTTGTCAGCACATTTAACTATGTAATGAACAAAGTATTTAATAAGAATATTTCATTAGGATCTAGGATGTCTTATTTTTGTGTTCCCTTTATTTTATTGAGCAGTGTATACACACACACATAAAGCAGAAACACATATTTTATATAATAAATTAACATTTTGTAATTATCAAAAGCATTCAGACCCATGATCTGTGTTATGTATATAATTTCATTGGAACCCTCTCACCACCCACTTTCCCCCCCTTAGCTCTCTGTTTTTGTGACAATACTATCCATTATCTAATACTGTGTTTGGTTCTGGATAATCTAAGTTTCCAGTCTAGCCTCACCATATATATTACTTTATATCCTGCTCCACAGGGCTGATTGGGTAGCATTACTTCTAGCAGTTTCTCAGAGTTGTCCTTTCATCAGTGCAGTGACCTCTTAACCTCTCATAATGAAGGAAATGGAAAGAAGAAAGAGGGATTAGCCTTTTCTCTACATTTTTCTTTATCTTGATAGATTTGAAGAGTTTCAGTCCTCTCTGGGGTCTTTCTGCAATGAAATGACTTTGGTGATGAGCCAGGTGTCCAATGCATGCCAGCTGCAGAGTTCATAACTCAGCTTGTGACATGTGATGGCTTCTAATCAAGGAGGCATTGCAGGAAAGACAGCACCTGGGTGATTCAGGTGTGAATCTAATGCCGTCAATGTGAAGGGAAGAAATCCGGGCTTCACCTTTATGAGAAGGAGTTTAATTAACCAGAAATTTGCTTTTTAATTAAAAGGTAGCTGGTGCACTGCTTTCCATTTCTTTTTTTAAAAAGACATGTCTGTTGGACCAAATGCTAAGGAATGATGATTGGCCACTTGTAGGCAAGAACTCAATTGTATCTATTCAGTTTCATGACTGAGAACTTGTTTTCAAGCAATTAACATACAAAGTCTGCAGAGTGTGGTAATGATCCAGTTTAAGCTTCAACACGGATAATCTTTCAAAATGTGATTATCTCTCTGGAAAATCTGTTCCCAGTTAAGGGTGCCAAAGTCTTTAGAGAATAACTGCCTTAGAGCCTAAAAGCCTTATAATCGCTTGCTTCCTTTCCATCTATTCTCTCTATTGAAAATAGCTACAATTAATGTACCAGATCTGGATAAAAGTTCATAAGGATACATTTATGTACTAAACAATTGAATTTCTCTTCACTGGAGGAAGGTAACATTTTTGCATGTGGACCCATTTGTGTTTATTTTGGTGAAGGCAGAACATTATATGGATTGGCACTGAAGAAAAAATGTGAAGGAAAACAGAAAGGATTGAAGACACCTATCTTATAGTATTTGTTTTATGGTTTGTGTAATCTAGAAAGTTGCTGTTATTTCAGCAATATGATATTTGGAGGAATTGCAGAAAGTGGGATAGACTGTTCACACCTGCCATACAAATTCAACAGAATCTATTTGAATCTGGAGAGGTGCCACCCTATTTCCAAGGAATTAGAAAAACAAGCAAGACATCCACCTGCGGGTAGCAAAGATCTTTAATAAAGTCATCATATTTTAGCTAATATTCTAGAAAGTCAATCTCATGTCCTGTGGCTTTGAGGTGTTTCTTTTTGGATTAGGTGGGTAATCTTCTTTCTTTGGAATCCATTAGCTGTTAGTACATTAATGAGAGTATGTAATTCAGTTTTTAGGTGTTGTTCGTTGGCTAAGCATTTTTTTTCTGGAGATGGGTGCCTTGGCTACGGAATTGATCTGTGCTGGGTGGTGGTGTGAGAGTGCATGTAGATAGCAGTTTGTATGTTTGTATAATTACCCACCTAATCCAAAAAGAAACCCCAACCAAAATCCAAGACAGAGAACAAGAGAATGGCAAAGCCCTCGCCCCATATATAAAAGGCACTACAGACAAAATCAGCAAGATCCTTCAAAAACACAACATCAAGGCAGCATTCTGCACAAACAGAAAAATATCCACCATCCTAAGAAACCCTAAAGACAGAATCAAGTTAGAAAACCAAGGAGTATACGAAATCCCATGCACCGCCTACCCCACCACATACATCAGACAAACCAACAGAAGAATAAGTGCACACATTGAAGACAGTGCATGCACTGTCAATTATTTGGAACCCTGCACTCATAAACAAAAAAATCTCCACACCACAAGCCAGTCAAACACCTGGGAACAAACAGATCCCCCTGATACCTCCAGTTCAAACACACCCCAACCAGGCACCCAGATGAAATCTAGCTTCCTAATAAATGATAGCCATCCATTTACTCGGTGCCAAACTGTACTAAAAGCCTCCAATACAGAAACACAATATTGCCAGCCAATCAAGACAAAAAAAGCCACAAAACAGACAGAAGATATTAGAAACACCAATCAAGCAGAACACAGCAAACTCCAAGACCAATAAACACAGACCAAGACCCCCAACCAATCAGGATGAAGAAAAAACCATTCTGGCACAGCAGTAGGCTAGCCTCAAATTTAAAACAGAAACGGCTGTGAAAGTCTGACTCACAGATGAACACAATACAGAACCCTGATGATGGCAGATGAGATTCTGCCGAAATATTGCTACAACTTTAAAAGCACAACTATAATGACATGGGAAAATAACCGAACAAAGCTGAATATGTAAGTACCTGCAAAAACTTAAGAAGACATATATATATACATACATACACACACACACACACACACACGTTATTCAGCTTTGTTCGGGTATTTTCCCATGTCATTATAGTTGTGCTTTTAAAGTTGTAGCAACATTTCAGCAGAATCTTATCTGCCATCATCAGGCTTCTATATTGTGTTCATCTGTATGTATGTATATGTGTGTGTGTGTGTGTGTGTGTGTGTGTGTGTGTTTGTGTGCATGTGTGTGTGTGCATGTGTGTTTTAAGTGAACACTATACAGAAGCCTGATGATGGCAGATGATATATTCTGAGGTTCTCGCGGGTATTTGTATGTCGATCTTTGGTTATTCGGGTTTTCTCCCATGTAAGATTGGAAGTATCTAGGCAACGTTTCGATGAAGTCTCATTCATCATCTTCAATCTTGTATCTTCAGCTCTGTGCTTCTCAGAGTAAATTACTTCTCAGAGTAAATTATTCTGAGAAGCACAGAGCCGAAGACACAAGCCTGAAGATGATGAATGAGACTTCATCGAAATGTTGCTTGGATACTTCCAATCTTACACGGGAGAAAACCCAAATAACCAAAGATATGATTGATAGATAGATAGATAGATAGATAGATAGATAGATAGATAGATAGATAGATTCTGCTTTTGGGTTTTTTTATAGCTGAGCATTACTGGTTTATTTGATAGCACTTGCCTTTGAAACTAAGGCCAGATGTGACTTATCCATTTAACTTTGTGAAAGTATCTAAAATAACATGTGGTTAGTAATGATTATATAAAAACTAAGAAAGCTAGTAAACAATGTAGGTCATTGTAAATATGACATTGCTGGGAAGCTTGCATTACAGCTAAGTACACTCTGCAATCTCTTCTACCTAGTACTGTCAAAAATGAGATTAATTCTTAGAAGAAACACAGTGTATATCATAAAGTCCAGGTAGAACATCAATTGTTCCATAAATGTAATCTTTTTTCTAGTATTATCTAATATTACACTATATAATCTTATATTAAACTTTGGATGTTATATACTGTATTTATATTGTCCTATAAACTTGCTTTCAGATGTTCACGGAGGGACAAATGCACAAGAGCCACTGAACCTTTCCGATTTGCAGCCAGCATCAAGCAGTGTATGAGTGTCATTGTTCAACCTAACAGCATCCCAGTTTCTGAGCATAGCCTTCCGGTAGGTAGCCAAGGCAGGTAATTGCTTGCTTCTTATGTTCATCATCTCTATTGCTAAGAGGATGTGATTGCCTCTAGTCTTGAATAGTACCATTCAAGTAATTTTATCTAACATTTCCTGCCTCAGCTTTGTATAATTATACAGCCTGCTTAATGTCTGCCATTTGCATGCTTCACAGCCAGCTTTTGACAACCAAAGTCAATGGAGAAGTTGTATATTGTTTAATGACTGTGGATGAGTTACTTAACACCTGCAGCAGAGCTGACATTATCAGTTCTGTGAGCATGTGATGTTGTGATCATGTGTTATTCTTAGCAAGAGAGGTTGTGATTATTAAATGAGGACTACCTATAATACAGATTGAAATAATCTCAGTAACTTTAGTCACAATATTGTAAATTTAGGCTTTTTTAGATTTTAAGAAATCTAATTTTGTTTTGTGTTTTGGTGTATTTGTCTTTGAGTATACCTTGTTGAAAAAAACCTACTTCCTCTGGTATGCATATTTTGGAAGTGTTATCTGTTACTGCAGTGCAAATATTCTAGTTTTCCCATTTGTACATTTTTAAAATAAGACCTGGTTTGAGGAATTCTAAAAGGAGAAATTTTGAAAAAGAATACAGTATATTCTAGTTTTCATTGATGTTTGAGAATGTAAAAAAAAAACAAATAACTCTTGAAGAAAGCTATTTTCTTTTCCATTAGATGATTACATTGTTTTTTTTTCCAAAAGCAAGACCTGTTTAATAGCCATTTCATAGAAAAACAGTTTGAATTATTCCATGTTAACTTTCAGCTGTAAGTACAATGCTTTGAGGTGTCCATTAATAAGCCAATGCTGATTACCATTGTGAATGGGTTTGGGGGCATTCATTTTGGGGTGTAAAACAGCTAAATCATGCCAAGTTCTATATAATACATTCTGTATATGCTAATGAAGCAAATGGGAACACATGATAATAAATAACTCAAGACAGCAAACATACCTAATACTATTTTCTCAACAACAACCCTCTGAAATAGGTTGGGCTGGGAGAGAGTTACTGACCCAAAGCTACCCAGCCAACTTTCAAACCAAGGCAGGATTAGAGCTCACAATCTCCTGGTATCTAGCCTGGTGTTTTAACCACTACACCAGTGTGACACTGATATTAGATCAGTGAAGCAATTGCAACTGAAATATAATGGCCATAAAAAAAAGTTTAAACATTTTGCTGTGTTATTCTTGAAATATAGAAAGAAATATACATACTGCCTTCTATTTTATGCCTCTTCTCTTCATTTTTTTTTCCGTAGCTAAGCTTGCTGGTGAATGATGCTCCGGACCTGTCACCTGGCATAATTTGTGTATTTGGAAACCTCACTGAAGTAGAAGGCCAGGTTCTGGGGAACCAAATTATATGCATTTCTCCATCCACTAAGGATGTCCCTGCCATACCTGTGGACCAGGGTGAGCTGTCTTCTCAGTGATAAACTGGTAGTACTTAGAGCAAGAACCAGGAGATTGAATAGTAATGGTCTGCATTATGGGACTGATTTAGATTTACTTTAATGATGACTTCTGCAATATTGGCCTACTGTCCACTCTTAGGCTCTGTAGAGTAGCACCCATCAACTTGTGAAAGACCTGTAAAAATGTTACTATTAGAAGCAAATGTGGAAGATTCTATTCTTATATCCAATCTCAGTAAAAAATTGTTTTAGCCTTCCTATGGAGCTCATTTTCTGGTCTTGTCTGGCGAATGGAGCTGAGATCAGTCTTACAAGATTGATTGTATTGTATCTCCTCCTTCTTTTTCTAGCTCAATGAATTAGGGAGGTTTCTGCCTAAGTTATTTTCATATGTTATCATGTAGTCCTAGACTTAGAAATGTTTCAGCCTCTTTTGCCTAGATAACGGATCCTGAATATTTCCATCAGGGTCACCTTCCTTATATTATTTATTTTAAAGTCTTAAGAATCAATACATTTTGGAGATAATATATAATAATATTATTACAATATATATTTTCACAAAGCTATACATTAAATATGGTATACTCTAGATGTGCCATGATTGTGTGTTCTATTTCCAAAGACTTTGGCCATGCTGATTGGGAAATTTGAGAGTTCCCTAATAATCGTTGATGCTCTGAAAGACTATATTATTATTTTATTAAATTTATTAAAGCTATCTACTCCAATCCTCTGGATGGCCTACAACATATAATATTAATTAAAGCCATTAAGAGCCTGGGTAAAATAAAATAGCCTGGACTAAAAACAGCCTAAGGCAGACTAAAAATGAGGAGAAAATAAACTAGAATGTCACTGTTTAGTATGTGAAATATTACCTGAATTGGCAATGTGTATATTTAGAGTGGAGCCAAAAGTTCATGAAATGCAATGAGCACAAGTATCTCCCTGACATTTCTACTCAGAGCGAAGTTAGCAAAACCAAGTAACAAATCAGCAAACTATTCACACCAGATTTAATATTACCTTTGTAGCTTTGCACATAATTGAATTGAAATTGAATTTAATAACTTTATCTTAGAATCTTTGTATCATTTCTACTAGATGTTACCAAACTTAGTAGCACAATGCTCTGGAAGGCTGAAATATTTTCCTACGTTTACTTAATATTGCCTCTTTTATGCCATATTTTTAGCTACTTGAATAGAAAGAAATTATTTTGTGTTAATGTAAACTGAAGTAGGGCATTATATATGAATAGCGCTCTATATGTAGTCCTCAACTTATAACAGTTCACTTAGTGACCATTTGAAGTTCCAATGGCACTGGAAAAAGTGACTTATGACCATTTTCACACTTATGACCATTGCAGTATTGCAGCATCCCCATGGTCACACAATTTACATTTGTATGCTTGACAACTGATCCACATTTATGACGGTTGTATGTCCTGATCACCTTTTGCAACCTTCTGACAAGCAAAGTCAATGGGGAAACCAGATTCAATTAATAACCATGTTACTAATTTAACAACTGCAGTGATTCACATAATAAATGTGGCAAGAAAAGTCATAAAATAGGGCAAAACTCACTTAACAAATTTTTCACTTAGCAACGTAATTACTTGGCTCATTTGTAGCTGTAAGTTGACAACTACCTGTATATCACATGATTACAACTCAATAAAGGAATGGTTGAAGCTACTAGACCTGTAACAGTGGTATCTAAGTAGATGTAGCAGTTTGTTGGTGGGCCTAATCCTGAATATCTGGTGCGGTGCTGACATTGTGGTTTCAGTCACAATGCTGTCTATAAGCAAGTATATGCTGTCCGTCTAACCTGTAACAATAAAATATAAATGTCCATGATGAACTTTCATGTTTGCATTCTGGCAATGTTTTATCATATTATTTGCTCACTTTAATTTCCAGTCTAAAACTACTTTGTGTTAGGAATTTTCATAAAGGAATTATTACTTCTCATTTGATTTTGGACAAAGCTTTAATCCCAAAAGCAGGAAAGAAAAATGCCATCTACATCTATGCCTTCTGCATTGTAGGTGTAATCTGCTTCCAGCAGATTACACAAACCCCACGCATTTAAAAGTCAGCCTTCAAGCCATCTGCTTGCTAAGCTTACCTATCATTAGGGGTCTCTGTCTTTTGTTCTCTAAGGAGAAAAGAAGCAGTTAGTGTAGGTGTTACTCATGCTCTAAAGTATGACTCACTCCCTATGAGTGGGTGAAGGTTTCCATTTTTGGGCTTCCTTCTTTGCTAAAATGATTTCTATCAAGATTTCTTTCATACTATTATCAAGCAGCTAATTGTTTGAAATATGTTTTTTACATTGTCTCATTTACCAGTAGCCATTCCTGTGAGGAGAGTGTTTAATAAGCATGCATAGAAGTTCATGAAAGATCTGGGTAGTGTGTAGAGCAGAAATGCCAGAAAATGGCTAAAAGAAAGTAAATGCAATTCATGACAGTCATGGCTACGTGCCATTTTACCTGGAGGGAGGATAACAGAGATCAGCAGTTGGCATACATTTTCAAGATGCAAATGATCTTTTTGTCTATTTCAAAAGATGTGGTTATTGGCAGGTGTTGCCTACCACACTGCCAGCCAATTTCCATCAATCTTTCTTCACTGGCACTGGATGGCATTACAATAACTGCTTCTGATTTGAACGGAACTCAGCAGAGAAAGTGTAAATTTATGTTTCAATTTAATTAAGGGATGCATTCCTGTCTCTTTCAGTCTTTTTCAGTTTTTCAAGGACTGTTTCAAAGACATCTAGTTCTACAAAATTATTATCGCCTTTATTAGTCATTTTGCACTTTCAAATGAATAGATTCCTATAATTTTGTAGCAGCCACTGTGAATATCTTTCTTTGTGGACTGTCCTAGGTATATGGTATTAACATTGAATATTCAAGATTTTACCTATCAATCTTAACTACATCAGTATAAACATTCTAGCAGTACCATGTATTCCCATATTCTTGGGGCAGCATGAAAAAATTCTGGGCTATGAAAGTGTGAACAACTCCCTGACTTATTTTACAGAAGTGCAGTGCTAAACTGGAATTAACATAGCATAGTTGCTTTGTGCATAACATACTAGGCCCAAGCAAATAATGTTAAAACGAATTAACATTATTAACTGTTTTTCAAAATGTTAAGGGAACAACTTACTAATCTATATTAATGAACCATACTAATGATCCGCAAAATATCAAATTAATTTTAGGCAAGCTTACAATATTATATAAACCTCTGCATTAGCCTCCCTGAAATCAGATTAACAGTGACATAGAAAAATGTAGTTTATATTTTCTAATGTTTCTTGTATAACCCTATGGCTTCAGAGGGAAAAGAACTGATTTGGGGCTTATCATGATAGAATAATGGAAGTATTACCTTTAAAGATCCTGAGAAAACCTAAGAAGATAAATTGCTTGTTGGTTTATAATCTTCAGGATTTTTAAGAATTAGATTTCAAAAGATACCACTATTTTCTGATTGGAAGATTTTAAGAAACCAGCACTGGAAATTTGTAATCCAACGTGTTTATTGAAACAGTAGACATGGTGCCACAGATTATTCAGTAAAACAGACTGGCCTAAAATAGAGGTACATGAATTTGATCCCACCTTGTTGGGGAAAAAAGAAGCAACTATCCCAACAAAGATTGGGAAATAATACTTTCAAAAGAGGAGTAAACAAAAATGAAGGAACAGGACTTAAAAGATAATTTTAAAAATCATAAAATATCTATGAAATGCCCATGTTGTTCTTGTGCATGATGTTTCAATAATTTCTTTGCCTTTCCCCCCCACAGACTGGTTTGGCATAGAGCTTCTGTTGAAATCCAGAGAGACTGGCAAGATGTTTGTCAGCACAGAGTTCAAATTTTACAACTGCAGTGCCCACCAGCTGTAAGATATCTTCTGTTTCTTTCATTGAATGCTTTACTGTTAAATAGAGATTTTTGCCCATTTTGCAAGAACTGCAAAATTACTGTGTATAAAAGGTTTGTAACCAAGTTCAGAATCTACTAGCTAGGATTCACTAGTATTTACATAAAGAAGAATGGTTAGTAGTTATCTGGTTTATTAGGATAATTGATTTTTAGGTATCATTTGGACATCTAATACAGTCTTTAGAAAAATGGTTAGATATAATTACAATATTATGATGTTAAATTAACATTTGAGTTTCTTCAAAGTTGTTCTGCATGATTTCTATAAATAGATGACCTAAGTAAAAATTAATAGTTATTGTTTTAACTGCATGGTCATTTGAGTGTCAATTACTGGTACTTCATTAAACCTTCAGTTACTGAAAGACTAAACTTTAAAAGTAAAATTTCACAGTGTATTAGCCTTTTATGCTGAGGTAATTGGGGGGTGGAATCTTTCCCCAAGCTAGGAACTCTACAAAACAATGGGCACTCAAAGTATAAGAAGGCATTCCAAGGTATTTCAACTCATAATAAAAAACTATATTCAGTGTCCTACATAACAAAATTATATGCTCGGTATCAGTATCTAATAGCAGCACTTACATGCTAAGATCATAAAAGATTCATTTTGATCTGGGAAATGGAAACTGAAGAACATGTGTCATTCACAATCCTGTCAAGAGAACAAAAAAGAGTGAGAAATATGTCAAATAAGTGAGTAATTAAATACATTCACACTGCTTAATGTTCCCATTCCACTAGATTTGCATGTTTATGATTAGAATCAATTTTTAAAGGTCATTTCAGAAAAAGAAAAAGCAGATTGCAGTTGAGGATTAGAAATGAACAAACAGGGTTGATGAGCCTTGGTGGCACAGTGGTTAGAGTAAAGTACTGCAGGCTACTTCTGCTAACTGTTGGCTGCCTCCAGTTTGGCAGTTCAAATCCCACCAAGCTCAAGATAGACTCAGCCTTCCATCCTTCCGAGGTCAGTAAATGAGGATCCAAATTGTTGAGGGCAATATGTTAACTCTGTAAACTACTTAGAAAAGGCTGTAAAGCACTGTAAAGCCAGGGGTGAGATTCTACCAGTTTGCACCTATCCGCTAGAACCGGTTGTTAACATTCTAAGCAGTTCAGAGAACCGGTTTTTAGAAGAAATTACTGGCCTAATCCTGTAAGGAAGGCAGGAAGGAAATGTTCTGGTGTTGCTTACAGAAACTGCCTCTCCATTAACCCTTATTACATTCTTGGCAGGACTAGACTTCCTGTCTCAGGGACATCTCTAGGGTTTTTTTTTCCCTTCCTTTGCTGCTACTTTGCTTGTGTGGAGTGACCATTCAAAGTTACAATGGCATTGAAAAAAGTGACTTGTGACCATTTTTCACACTGATGACTGTTGCAGCATCCCCACAGTCTTGAGAGGCCAGGTGAGGAGATGCATGCCTCGATGTGAGTGATATTGAGTTGGCCACACCCAGCAATAACATGACCACCAAGCCATGTCTACCCAGTCACATGACCACCAAGCCATGCCCACCACCTAAGCCATGCCACACAGAACTGGGTGTTAAAAAAATTGTAGCCCACCCCTGTGTAAAGCAGTATATACATCTAAGTGCTATAGCTATGTGTGTCTTGCAGATAAGAGGTGGGGATGCTCACTGAACATTTTAATTTGAAAATGAAGAATTATCTGTTTGAGATATTGGAATCCTTTACAGAAGTCAGACTAATTAGCTGTCATGGGGAGAAAACTGGTCCCTGTAATTAATCTTGTAAATTCTCCCTGATCTGGCAAGAATTGGTTGTGTTTAAGGAAAGGATAAACAAGTGTATATTAAGCCAGTGATATTAAGCCATAATACATTTGGCCATGATTTAATTTTTGTACAAGCAATGGAGAAGAGTATTGAATATTTGCAATGAAGATGAGTTCATCTCTTCTTGCTGGTCCTCTTTTTTTGGGGTGGTGGTGGTGGTAATGGAGTAATATTCCATTGGAAACTGCCTTCATGAATTTTAAGAGTGTTACCATATGCCACCCCCAGTGTTTTCATCATAATACTTCTTTTCTTTTCATCCCCTGATCAGAAAGCAGAGGTCTGATTATTCATTCTGTTTTCATCCTTAAATGTTTCCCATATATGAAACCTATCCATTAAAATTTGATATAAAGTATTGATGGAACAGAATTGACCTATCCAAGCACAAGGACAAGACGTTTAGGCAGGTCATCGCTACAGGTTGAGTACCTTGCGATTTCATCTGGCTCAGTTCATAAATACCTCAGAGTAAAGAGAAAGAAATTAGCAAAATTTGCCTTTTTATTCTTTTAAGAATCCAGAGTAAATGATTCTAAATTGGAAACAGTTTAACTGAAATATCAGACTTTCACTGAGTAATTGTTTGCATTAATCAGGTGTTATTATAAGTATACCTTGGAGCCTAAAATTTAGAGAATATCTTTGCCAAGCTAGTAAATTTTAGAGAAGCATAAGATTTGAATCAGGAAATTCTCTTAGCTGTTGAGAGTCTAAGATATGATAAATTGAAACAAAAGATCTTTGCAAGAAACCCAAAAATACAGCAACCTGTGTTATGTGAACTTAATGGCTTTGGTTTAAAAGCACTGGTCATATGCAAAATGTCCTGAAAACATAATAATGCTTCTTACTTGTCCTAAGAGATATCACAAAGTCAATTTTTCTACCATTAGAGTAGAAAAGCATTAGAGGTACCTATGCATGGTGCATGAAAGCTACAACTTTTTTTAAATGAAATATCTGTTCCGTTTAAGCAAATATATAAAGTTTTGGTAACTAACCAATAATATTGTTATTTATCAGACACTATCAATAATAAACATATTTGCTTATGTTCCTTTCTTGGCAGATGCCTGTCTTGTGTCAACAGTGCCTTCCGCTGTCACTGGTGCAAATATCGAAACCTGTGCACTCATGATCCAACAACATGCTCGTTTCAGGAAGGACGGATCAATGTTTCTGAGGTATAAACATTGAATTTAGGAACTAGACAACACAGTTCTGATGCAAGTCTTTTTGCCTTGTGACTTAACTTCCTTTTCCTATTTCCACTTCACATGGTGTCAAAGTAAAATGAAAAAAAGAGAGAAAGAGTCAGAAGATCTAAATCTTGGCTGGTGATCTCATTCCTACACAAGATATGTTGGAATATGAATATGAATATATATTGAGATTGCAAATCTCTATAAATTCATAGTACAGTTTAAGCCAGATCCACAGCTATATTTGGAAGAAGACCAACTGTGAAAAACACTAATGATTCTCTGTTGGCTGTAAATAACATATATTTGATATGATAATAATTCCCATCATTTATTTCAGGAAAGATCAGTTTTTCTACCTTAAGACAGTAACACAGCATCAGTTTACGCAGACAGACATCTCAGAGAAATTATTCTGGCAGCACTCTGCCACTGCAGAACCATGACAGATACATTTTGAAAGCTGTTTTTACCATGTTTTAATTGACACTCTCAATAATAGAACTAAAAAGAAAAGGATTTTATATTATTAGTCTCAGAACGCTTTGAGAAAAAGTTATATGCTGAAGTACATTTCACCCTCACAATGATTTGGTCATATTCTCTATTTTAGTTTTAGATTTTGATATGGTTAGAATTAATTAAAGCTTCTTGATATAATTTATAAACATATTTCATGAATAAGAATGTCTGATGTTAAGATGGAATCTGGGAATTTCAGTCACCAATGACTGAAGATGAAGTGGTTTAATATGTAAGCAGGGTTTGCAGTAAGAAAGGCTTTAGAGTAGACAGCTATCCAAGCTTAATGAATGATGTTGCCAGAAATCCTGGCTAAATTAAACATGTCATTTCTTCAAATAAATTTATTTCAGGGAATCAGTCTAAATTTGGACCTGGATATGATTTAGAGGCATTCATATTTTGATTCTTATTTTGAAATTGGAAAAAAAGTGACCCACAGCTATTGTTTGCACTGGAAATTGTATTACTAAAAACAGAAAACATTAGTAATTAATGTTATCCCTAAGTAATTAGGGATTAGTAATTAACAGATAATAGATAACAGATAATCAGAGTTAGAAGGTACCTTGTAGGTCATCTAGTCCAACCCCCTGACAAATGGCAGTCCAATCTCTTCTTGAAAGTCTCAAGTGATGGTGCTCCCACAACTTCCGAGGGCAAGCTGTTCCATTAGTTGATTGTTCTCACTGTCAGAAAGTTTCTCCTTATTTCCAGGTTAAATCTCTCCTTGTTCAGTTTCCATCCGTTAGAATTGAGAAGAATGACATAGTATCCATGAGACCAAGGGAAAAGTTCCATTTTTCTTTTTCACCATAAAAATGTTAAGCCGTCAATATTTTGAAAAGATGAGAGGTGTAAAGTGTCTGCCTTTGATGAAAAAATTAACATATATTTCAGATTGCCAAGAGAAATAATTGGTTTTAATTGAATCACATAAATGTAAAGTCTAACCAATAATGAGGCTGAAGAGAATAAAATGCAAGAAAATAATAAGAAAAAATTACATTTCTGTTCTAATTATAATGCAGTTATACTGCAAATATACCCAAAGAGAAATAGCAAGAGTTAAAAAAATGATACCTTCTTGATTAGCAAGAATAACAGATATATGTATACATAGTATGAATGCAAAAATTAATAGGGCTGACAACAGAAATGTGTGTGCAGAAATGATCATTGATGCTTTTTATGAGAAGTAAATTGCATATGCTATGAACTTTGAAGTGCCTTTTCCAGAAAGAGTTTTCAGCTTTGAGGACCAACAAAAAGTTTTAAAGGTTTTAATATAAATGCATGAGTCTTCTTTCTAAAGTAGCAATAAGTTGCATATTTTATAAATATGCACTTTCTCAGCTGTTCTGTATTGTATTCTATTTAGCACTTTGGAAGCAAAATGTCTTAAATCGTATGTTGAGGAAATAGAGAAGGGGAGAGACACAGATTATTTGTCCAGTCTAGAATAAAGAAGTGACAACTTTCAATTGTAAAGAAACTCTTACCTTTTATTATAAAAATTGTGATTTAGATAAGATATTAAGGACAATTTCTTAAGTAAACTGAGCTGCTAAAATCATCCCTTTCATCAGATGTTAACTAGAGTTAAGAATCTTACACATTGCTAGCTATTGTTTATTTGTGGCAAAATGAAAGCAATCTTAACCTTTTTAAAGTAAGGTTATAGTTTTTGAATATTGAAAAAGAGGCACTTTCATGTTTCACCATTTTGTTTTCCATTAATGCTTAGAGGCAGATCTGCACTCTACAGCCACTCAAATAAATTTGCACTGTGTGAATCCTTTTCCTCTTTGCACTCTGGCAGATTTATTATTTAACACAGTTAAAAAAAACCATATACTTAAGATTGTGGAAGTAGCCAGCTCTGACAATGAGGATGTATGACTTCAATTTTGTCCAAGACATTCACTGAAAACAGAATGATTCACTTGGTGGACAGAATCAGTTGTTATGCTTATTTCTTAAAGTGTTTTTATCCTACCTTTCTATCTAATACCCTTCAATTTGAGAAACAGGCTATTTAAAAAGGTATAAAACAGCCATTAGAGAATTTTTAAAATTATTCCCCAACTACACAAAACTAAAAATAACAATAAATACATTTCTTTTGTAGAAGAAAGTTTATTAAAAACCAAGTTTTAGTTATTCGCTGAAACATGAACAATGAAGTAGCTATAAAATTTCTCATAAAAGCATTCCCTTTCTATCTTATTTTCTCATCTACTGAATTTCAGATTTGATTCTGGGGAGAATAGATATAAGCTAAACCAGGGGTCAAGCTACAAGCTAAACCAGGGGTCTCCAAACTTGACATCTTTAAGACTTGTGGACTTCAACTCCCAGAATTCTCCAGCCAGCAGCTGGCTGGGGAATTCTGGGTGTTGAAGTCCACAATTCTTAAAGTTTCCAAGTTTGGAGACTTCTGAGCTAAACTGTAGAATAGTAGGCTTGAGTAGACTATCATAGTGAAGCAATTAATTCATTAGCTTTATTAGCTTTTTTCAGCTATTTGCTCAAAATTTTCATGAGGGGTGGGGTAGGGGAGGACACTTTCCTATCCCAATGGACCAGTATTTCTCAACCTTGGAACTCTAACTGAAGTTTGAACTTCAATTGCTTGGTTGATACTAAGTTGATTTTCCATTTCAGTATCTTCATTGCCAGTTCTAAGGCTGGTGGTTGAATCTGTTGGTGTTAGTTTACTTTCCTTAATATTTAAATCTTACTCACACTCTTTCACTGCACTCTTTGACTCTTATTACAACTTGCAGATCCTTTGCATTTTAAGCTAACAAAGTAGTGTTTTCAGCATAGCATAAGTTATTGATGTTTCTTCCTCCAATTTTAAAATCATGCTTATTTTCTTCCAATTTACTTCCCTTAGTGTATATTCAGCATTTATTGTAAGTTGAATAAATAAGAGGGGAAAATGTAGCCTTGTCTCACTGCTTTACTGACCTGGGATATGCATGTATGGGTGTATACATGTATGCACGTGCATGTATGTGTGTGTGTGTGTGCACGCGCGTGCGCGCACGCACACACACACACACACACACACACACACACAGAATAAAACAAGAAAATCAGCTTATGATTTTCAGCAGCAGAAGTCTTTTCAATTAAGATTAACAAAGACAGATCAGTAGCCAGGAAGTCACTTACTCTCATATTACTACCAAATTTACTTTCTGGAAAATTAGGAAAATTTTCTTTTTTAAAATATTTTAAAGCTTATTCAATCTTTTAGCAAAGGATTCAGTCATTCACAGTTCTTGGCTTTGGGTTGTATAAAACTTTAGAAAATCAACTATCAGCCCCTTGGTTTGGGGCTGTTTTTGACGGACTCTAATTCTGTGCTGAATAAGACTGCATCCATCTAAAATATGGACACATATGAACACATAGACCTGACATTTATTACTAAGATCTGGTTAGGTAATGAAAGGGAAGTAGCCCTACTGGAAATCTGCCCTGCCAGGTTTCATATTGTGCAGCAAGCATAGCAAGAAAACTAGAAAGGGAAAGAAACAGTGGTGATAAGTTATCTGTAGGATTCTCAAATGAGTTTCTGGGTTGCCATGTGGATAACGAAGCATGAACTAGATCAAGGGTCTTCAAACTTGGCAACTTTAAGACTTATGGACTTCAACTTATGCACTTGAAATTCTAGACCTAGAAAACCTAGAATTACACCACCTTTGGTCTGATCTAAGTTTATTATATAAAATCACACATTGCAATGTCCTACTTGTCAATGAATACTTCAGCTTCAACCATAACAATACAAGAGCATACAATAGATATAAACTCAAGGTTAACCAGACCAAACTTGATTGCAGGAAATATGACTTCAGCAACAGAGTGGTCAATGTCTGGAACACTCTACCTGACTCTGTGGTTTCCTCCCCAAACCCCAAAAACTTTAACCTTAGACTGTCTACTGTTGACCTCACCCCTTTCCTAAGAGGTCTGTAGGGGGGCGTGCATAAGCGCACCAATGTGCCTACCATCCCTGTCCTATTGTTTCTTTTATTTTTCTTATATGTATCTATTTCATGTATTCATAACTTCTGGGAGTTGAAGTCCACAAGTCTTAAAGCTGACAAATTTGAAGACCCCTGAACTACATCCATGTTTTCCTGAATCTTTTGGGCAACTTAAGAAATATGACACTAACTGAATTTGAGAAGTTCATTGAATTAACAACTGGTGCCACCTGGCTTGAAAGAAAGAGTAGTGCAGCTTCTTTTGATGAAATCTCTTGATTTGAGTTTGATAATGTTCTCAATCAAATAAGCAATCTCTGCCACTTCTACTTTTTGCTGTTGAGAAAGGAGAAGGTGTTCACTGAAGAGTATTCTAGGGGCAATGGTTTATCTGGATCTTTTTCAGTCAAGATTCAGACTCTGATATAGGATGAAAAAGTCACATAGATGAACTATAAAAACACATTTCATATAGAGCTATCATTGGAAACAATTTAGATGCTGCAACTTCTGTAGAGGTTCTGTTCATTATTTAGGGTCAGACCCAATACCTCAGGGTGACGTCAATTTTAAGGTTGTTGCATTGGCTACCAGTAGGCTTCCAAGCCCAATTCAAAATGCTAGTTATCTTTAAAATCTCTATACAACATAGAACAGAAATGACTTGGACAATATTGAATTTGCTTCTCTGGTGCAAATTTCTAGTAAGGACCTGTTGAAAATCATACTTTCTCAAAGGTATATAGAATACGGGCTATATTTCAGAAGAGGATCCCATTATGTAGTATATCATCCCCGTACAAATTACATGTGATCCTAGCCTATTAATGTGCCTTTGGTCTTGCCTGAAAGTTGCAACAATTGTATTAAAATCTTAATTTATTCAGATGATTGATAACTGTACTAAATCTATTAATATATTACCACACTTGACTTTCAAATTATTTATCTTCTATCTTTTCATGTTCCAAAATGTAATAAGCTTTTGACCAGCCCCAACACTGATTGGGCATGTTTGTGGAAATGCTATAATGAAATAAAATAATTATATTATTTTTTTCTATTGTTGCCATAACATAGATCTTCACTCAGGTTTCCAGCAATTAAGATTATGCCATTGAAATAGAGGAACTATGGAATTTGTCTTTCCTACAAAATCCTGCATGGATTCTTCAGTTAAGCTACCCAGTAAAAGCTTTTGACTGAAACACTGTTAACAGCATTCACTCGTGATATCTAGCATTAAATGAGTTCTGTAACATGAAACATTTATGCAGGCAAAAATATTAAAAAATGCTTGTCATTTTATGGTAGTGTGGAAATTGTCACAAAAACATGCTTGGGTAAAGTGGTAAAAATTTAAAAGATGGTCAGAAACTTGTAGACATATAATCATTTTATTATAAAATATCTCAGTATAATCTCATTTAAGGAGACTATTTTTTATTAATGTTCAGTGTATTTTTATCTAACACAAAATGAAACCTCTTGTGATAATTGATAATTATTCTCAGAAATTTGGGGATAATCTTCCATTGGTATCCATTCTGTACAAATTGTGTTTTTACATGTGTGACACTGATTCAGGCAGATTGAGATTATTCACGGATTTTGAAAGGTTAATTGGATATACACTCCATTTCTGTTCCATGGAAATGTTTAAATAATACCTGAGTTGAGTTTCCAGCCTGTTCTGAAACTTCTTGTAATTATAATCATATAATAATTTTTAGAAGTATCAGCAAAAAATCTAAAGTATTTGCCTCACCTTTCAGTACCTAGATCTTTTAGCAAGGAGTTGAAACCCATAGACCAATGGTAAAGATCCAGGTCAGCTTATACATTGTCTTTTTTTCTTGATAAATTTTGCAAACATCTGAAGCAATAATATAAATTAGCTGCATATCACGTATATGATAAAACATCCAAATATATTCCAATAACTCATTGAGTATTGACTATTTCAGAACCATACATACGTTGATGTATATTTGAAAAGAGCAATGTATGCATTTGGTTGAGTCCACCAAATCACTAAATTATGTTTTACATTTTTCTGAGAATGAAAAATTGCATTATAAGGAGGCATAAATCTTGAAAGTCTTCAAAATCTGATTGGAAGCTGTCCAGAGTTTGTTATGTTTTACATAAATAAATTAAGCCTAAGTGTGTAATCTAATTGTAGTGATTTGTGGACCTCTAATATCTAACCTTTTTCTTGTGTATTATTATTAATAATATGTAGTAACAGCACAGCAGTTAACATGTATGCCACCCAATTCTCAAAAATCAAATTAAAATATAAAAAATAAAGATAAAAGATGGAAAACCCAGTGAAATGAATGGTCTCGCTCTTCCCCATCAAAAACCTGGGTGAAGAGCCTTCATACGTTCACATAAACAGACAATAATGGAGCTGGCTAATCAGGTGAAGCAAACTGAAACAACTATTTCTGTAGAATCTTCTGGAATTAACACTATGAGATACAGAACATAGTTGTAGATGGTATTTTTCTGAGCATTTTATTTAAAAATAAAAGATGCAAACTGTATTAATTTTTTTTTTGATGGACACATATTTGTGGGTAAGAATTAAAATAAGAATTATGTTCTACAAATTTGCTTTGTCCTAAGGATGTTTATTTCCATAAGCCAATTCAGAAGGTTATAGCTACTTATTGGCCAACAAAAAATATTAAATAGAAGACATTACTAAGTATATTTCCGTATCTTTTAGAAGATCCATTTACTCTGAATTTATTGAGGAAGTGATTTTCTATTGATTAGATTTATGCTATCTATAGCCTAGATTTCCAAAATGTGTATAATTGAAAATCTCAGGAATAATGAAAATTTAATGCATACTTGGTAATGATCTAATGGTATGTATATATCAAATCCATGCCAGAACTAGGTAGAGTCTTGAATACTTCAAGATAAAAAGAAAAATCCTGTGAATATCAGATTCTTGATTTGGCCCAATGCATCTTTTTTCTCTCCCCTTCAACAATTTTTTTCATCAGTTTTTATACCTGCTACCTCATAGTTTGTATCTATACTAGTCTTGGAAAATATAGTTTTAGATCCTGATTTACAAGAGAGAGAACCAACAAATGGCAAATCTCAATGCTTCCCTGTCAAGGTGGATAGATTTGGTGTCTTCTTTATCAAGAGACTTTATTAATCTGCTCAGACATCATAATTGAACCAGCTCATAATCTTTTCTATAAACTCTATATATTTTTCCTCAATGACTCATTTTATAAATTCAACACAGATAAGATAAATTATTTATTTTATAAAATTTATATACATGCCCATCTCACAACAAAAAAAACTCATGTTGCAAGTGAAGTAAAGATTTCCTCCAGTTTTGCTCAAATTCCTGTGGTTATTTGGGCATGTCAATGTATTTTTTTTACAACAGTACCCAAATGATTTGCCATTGCCCTCTTCTGGGATACTTTTTTTTAATTCCTACAAATTTGGGGTTCTCTAATGGTCCCTCATTCATCAAGTCCAATCTTCCTTTGCTTTTATAAAATTAACCAAGGTCATGAGGTTACTTCATTTGCTGTGTCAAAATGGCTACTAGTGTGACTGCAGTGATGTTGTAGCTTTCCTTCCACACTTTTAGATGTCTCTTACTTCAATCATTGAGTTATCAAGCGGTACAAATGTCCAATGATTTCTCTCTTTTCCGGAATAGACTGTAATTATGGCATGATAGTGTTTGACATATTTCTCCTAATGAAAATTTTGCAATGAGAAAAAAAAAACACCTTCTATTATGTTCTCCATGGATCCAATAATGCAAACCCTTCTGCATGTAACATTTCCAACTCTACAGTTCTGATGTATGCTAAAAGAAAATAGAAATTATCACTAATCACATTGTTTTTGTTCTGGAAAACTGTTTTCCCATTTTATTTACTTGTCCAACAATGTATATACTATATACCAACTAACAGTACAGTGACCCAGATGGTGAACCAAAAGATTAAAAGCAGAAGAAAACCAAATATAAATAATAACCAGGACAGAGAGATATGTTCAAGGTCTAATTCTATGTCTAATTTCAATTCATCAAGTAAAGACTTACGTAACCACCTATCCCAAATCCTGGGCAATAACCAAATCTTCAATGCCTTACAAAAGGCCAGCAAGGGCAGTACCATCTGGATCTCTGTGAAATGTTATTCCATAGGGCAATTGATGCAGTATAGAAAGAATAATTGCCCATCACACCTACTGATCTGAAGGATAAAGGGACATATAACCTAAAAAAGGAAAACCAAACACCTCTCTGCATCTTGTAAAGTAACTACAAGATGCAGAGAGGTGTTTGGTTTTACTTTTTTTTTCCAATTGGTCTTTCACAATAAGCTTAATCAATGAATTTCTGCAAAATAGCATGCTTTTATGTATTTTATATTATAAAGCTTTAAAAGATCTTAGGTTAATTATATCAGCATTATTTTCTCAGAATACTATTTTGAGTAGCTTGGTTTTAAAACAAAAATAAAATAAAATCAGTGTCAAGAAAAGACTAGCTATGGACAATCAAAAGGGCAAGAATCAAAGATCACCTTGTAATCCCTTTCTTTCACACCCTCTGCTCCAGGAGACCTTTGGAAAAAATTTTCCAAAGATCTTATTATATCAATAGTCTTAAGCACCATAGATTATGGTTATGATTAGGAATTTATGCAAGCAAGTTTTTCCTAATCTGACATCCTCCAGACCAGGGGAGTCAAACTGATGTTGTCATAGCAGTGTCATGTGATGTATCAGGACGTTTTTCCCCTTTGCTAAACTGAGCATGGGCGTAGCCAGCATGTGACGCATCTGGCCTATGGGCCAGGAGCTTGATACCCCTGCACTAGAGAGTTTGGACTACATCTCCCATTATATAAGCCAGATTGTATGTTAGGAATCATGGTAGTGTTCATGCAACTCTTACCCCCTTCATTCATTTAGGTGATCATCAGCCCCATTCCTTAAAATCAGGCCATCTTTATTAAAAATCCATCACATCCTTCACCTTTATGTTAGTTTGGAAGAATACAACGTATCTATTTTTCAGTTCATTTATCAATACATGCTTTTTAGCATTTTCTTCTATTATACGCCACATCCTCCATTTGGCAAACTAATGCTATTTAATACTGGTAGTGGAAAAACCACCAAACTAAACATTGCATTCCAGAGAAGAGCAGAAATTATATTTAAAGAAACACTGCAAAAAAAATTATGAGAAATTACTCTTACGTTGAGGATAACTTATATCTATTTGTGGCTCATGTTTTTATAAACTGTTTTTCAGGGACTTAACAGATTTTTAGTTAATTAATTAGTATTAGTCATTTAGTTGTCTAGTTTTTTTTCATTGGTTGGATAAATGGCCAGATCTGATAAACCACTGTGATAATCGGCTTTTCAAACCACGACTTATCATAAATATTGAAATTTTAGCTGTTTTTAAGCCTGTAGTTGGAAAAAAAACCCAACATTTCTAATACTAAAAGTTTCTGTGAGGAATTCCTACAAATGGGTTCAAAGCCATTTTAAAGACAGAGGAGTTAAAAGAAAAACAAATTTGAACAGAATATTCACTATAGTGGGTATAACTTTTAAAAAGTGCTATACATTTTTAATTTGAAAAATTATATCAGGGAAATAAAATATTGTACAAATTGTGATGTCATAAACTGAACATTTCCATGTGCTAATTAGCAATAGTAGAGTTGTTATTTCCTGTTAACAAATTATGCTGCAGGAAACGCTTTGTAATTGCATGAGTCATTTTTTTCTGAAAGTTGTGAATGCTTTGAATTACTGAAGAAGTTCTCAAAGTACATTAATATATTAACTGGTGTATTTGTCAAAAATTCATCTGTCATTTGAAAAATGCTTCATATTTCAGCTCTAAATATAACATATCTTTTAAAAAGAAACACAGTATACTTTTCTATTTGAAAAGAGTGTCATTAAGTAGAATGGAACTCAGGATCAGTTAAATGGGGGAAATTACAAACTTCATTCTCCTGATTTTTAGTGAAAGGTTTTTATTTTTACAGAAACCTAAATTATACTGAGAACAATTGGAAACTCTTGACATGTTTTTCACTCATTTGTTTCACTCATTCCATAGAAATGTGTAGTATATTGAAAATAATTGAACTGGACTATGTTAATATAGTTATGATGGGAGATTTCAATGGAATTGTAGACAACAAATTGGATTATACAGCAACAACAACAAAGCAAAATAGAAAGACTCTTCCTAAATCCTTTTTTAAAATGACAGATGAAATAAACTTAAAAGATATATGGAGAGAAAGAAATGCTAAAACCAAACAATACACTTTTTACTTAAATAGACATTTATCATGGTCCAGAATAGATATGATTTGGATTTCAACAGAACTAATATCTAATATTCAAGAAACAAATATTGAAACAAGTACTTGGGCAGACCACAATCCATTGACAATTAAATGGAAAGGACAAAAAAGAAGATCGAGATGGACGTTAAATAATACTATTTTAAAGGAAAAGGACTTCACACAGCGGATGGAGAAAGAATTGGCCTTTTTCTTTAAAGAAAATTAAAAAAAATACTTCAATTCAGAATGTATGGGACACAATGAAGGCATATGCCAGAGGCTTGATAATAGACTATACAAGGAAAAGGAACATCAGGAAAAGGCAAGCCACTAAAGCTTTAGAAGACAAGCATAAAAGACTTGAAAAAAAGCTACAGAAAATGCCACAGAAAAAAGACATTAAACTAAAATTGGACATAATTAAACACAAAATGGGTCAAATAGAGAAAGAAGAATTAGCACAGAAAATTAGAAGTGATAAACAGAACTACTTTGAAGATACAAACAAACCAGGTAGATGGTTAGCATACAAATTGAGAAAGGAGAAAGAATCAAGGAAAATATTGCAATTAATAGATGATCAAGGTCAAGTTTGCTACGGCAATAAAGAGAAAAAGGAAATTATTCGAGACTTCTATGGGCAACTATATAAGCAAGAGAATATTGATGAGGAAAGAGTCAAACAGTATTTACAGAATGCTAATTTACCTAAGATACCTAAAGAGACTGAAAAAAATGTTAGAAAGCAATATAACAATGATGGAATTAACTGAAGCACTTAAGAAGCAAAATAATGGAAAGGTACCAGGCCCAGATCGACTTCCGGCAGAATTTTATAAAACATTACAAGAATCGCTGAGCCTTCCATTGCTAGAAATCATGAATGAAGTTATGTCAAAGAAGATACCTAAAACATGGTCAGAAGCCTATATTACACTTATTCCAAAACAAGAGGCTGATCCATTGCAAATTAAGAATTATAAACCTATTTCTTTACTAAATGCAGATTATAAAATTTTCGCTTCAGTTTTGGCAGAAAGACTTAAAAAATACTTAAATAACTTTATTCATCCTGATCAAAATGGATTTCTTCCAAAGAGACAAATCAAAGATAATATGAGACTAATTTTGGACACTTTGGAATATTATGAGGCACACCCCGAAAAGCAAATGGCTTTGATATTTTTAGATGCACAAAAAGCATTTGATAATGTGAATTGGAGATTCATGTTATTATTATTGGAACAGATGGGTTTCGCCAGAAAATTCATTCAAGCAATAGAAGCCATATACCATAAGCAAACGGCAAAGGTAACAATAGAGGGAGAATTGACAGATTCCATCAATATAAGAAAAGGTACAAGACAAGGATGCCCACTATCACCCACTATTTGTATTAACTTTGGAAGTGTTAAATAGAAATATTAAAGATGAAAAGAGTATAAAGGGAATGAAAATTAAAAAGGAAGAATTTAAATTGCAAGCCTTTGCGGAAGACTTGGCTTTTATTTTAGAAGACCCTTTAGAAACAGCACCAAAATTATTGGAAAAGATAGAGGCATATGGTAAGGTGGCTGGTTTGAAAATAAATAAAGATAAAACAGAGATATTGACAAAGAATATGCTACTAAGACAAAAAGAAGAATTGGCAGACCTATTGAAAATTCAAGTCATGAACAAGGTTAAGTATTTGGCATTTGACAGCAAGATGCAGTACATTAAAAGAGAACAATTACATTAAACTTAAACAGCAGATAGCATTAGACTTGACGAAATGGGAAAATCTACAATTGTCATTAATAGGGAGAATCTCAACAATCAAGATGAATATTTTACCCAGAATTTTATACCTGTTTCAAACAATACCAATTAGGCTTGGAAAGGACTACTTTGAAGATTTAAATAAAATTGTGTTGAAATATATATGGCAAGGTAAGAAAGCAAGAATAAAGTTGAAACTCTTGCAAGATGCTAGAATTAAGGGAGGATTTGGTTTGCCTAATTGGGAGTTGTACTATCAAGCTACAAACTTGATGTGGGCTAAGGAATGGATAACATTAAGAAATACTAGATTGTTGACATTAGAAGGACATGATCTGTTCTTTGGGTGGCATGGCTTTTTTATGGTATAAGGGAACCAAAACACAGGGCTATTTTAGAAGACATCATATATGGGAGTCTTTGTGGTTAAATTGGGAGAAGATTAAAAGACAATGTTATTTGAAAATTCCAGTCTGGTTATCGACTATTGAAGCATTTTCCTATCCTATAATATATAAGAAGAACAAACAGTTAGATATGGGGAAATTTTGAATGAAAAGGGTGAACTTAAATCTATGCAAAAACTAGAGGAACAAGGTATAAAGATGAATTGGTTTTCATATGCGCAAATACATTCAAGGTATGATAAGGATTTTAAAACAGAAGATTTTTATTATAAATTGACTGATTTAGATAAAATCTTGACAGATACTGATGAAAAGATGATTAAAAAACTCTATGGATATCTATTAGAAATTAAACTAGAAGAAGAACAAGTTAAAGAAACTATGATTGCTTGGGGGAAGAATTTTTGATATGGGATTGATTTAGAGAAATGGCAAAAACTGTGGTCTCAAAATTATAAAATGACAATGTCAACAGCATTTAAAGAAAATTTGTATAAGATGTCTTACCAACAAGAATAGCAAGAATGTTCAAGAATAAATCCGAAAAATGTTGGAAATGTCATCAGATACCTGGCTCATACTACCATATGTGGTGGACTTGTGCGGATGCGACAAAATACTGGACTAAAATCCACATGTGGTTGGAAAAAATGACAAAAAAACATATAGATTTGAAGCCAGAGATATTTTTATTGGGAATTCTACTGGATGCATACAGTAAAGATTTAAAATATTTGATTGTAAATGTATTAACAGCAGCTAGGATTGTATTTGCTAAAAATTGGAAAAATGAGAAAATACCATAGCAGGAGGAAACCATTAAGAAAATATTGGAATGTGCTGAAATGAGTAGATTGACATTTGAAATTAGAGAACAAGAGGATAAACAATTTTACAAAATTTGGGACCTTTTCTATCAATGGTTAGAAAATAAAATATAATATTAAAATATGTAGAATTTTAGAAAACAATGAATATATAAAGATACATTTCTCTTTTTATTATTATATCTATAAAATGTTTCTAGATAAACTTGGGAGGATTATATGAATTGTTATAAAATAAGCTAATTATAGTTATCTCGCAAAGTATGAATGAACAAAATTATAGTCAAATGATTGATTAATAATTATACTAGGGTATTCAATTTTTGATTGATATTATGAATGATTATGCAATGTAACTGTAATTGAGACTATGAAATGGATGCACAAAAAATTTGTAAACCAACCGACACACTGCTTGTACACTTATAGAAGAAAGTTGGATGTTTTTATGTTTTGTTTGTTTTTATTTGTCTTTAAAAACCAATAAAATCTTGATAGATAGATAGATAGATAGATAGATAGATAGATAGATAGATAGATAGACAGATATAGATATAGATATAGATTATATATAGATATAGATATATAGATATAGATATAAAAGAAATGTGTAGTATATGCATGCCTGACTGTAAAACAGTCAGTGGTGAAAACTCACTAAATCAGATATATTTAGCACAATTAGAAATTATGTGTGAACAGGACTAAGTTGGATCCCAATAACTCTAGTCACTATTACTATTGCTTCTGCATCCTCACTCTAGGCATTTTAGTATCCCAAGAGAAACTAGGATGCTTAACTGCAACCAGCATGATCCATTTTAATGAAATCCTGGCTAAATCTTCATTCAAGGGAGAGAGAAAGACTTTGGAATATATTAAACATAATTCATTTGGAAAACTATGCATGGGCTTGCCTCTTCTAGGACAACAAATCAATGACAATTCAGTCTAAACCTGAGCTAGAGGCACTGAACCATATAAACATATATATCTTACAATTCAAAAACATGAGAAATAAAAATGTGCCCGGTTACAATATTTTCCTGCACATCTATTCAGGAATATTCCTTTTCCCTTCTATCCCTTTTGATTACTTACTCCTAGACAAGCAGTGAAGTCTCTTAGTGAAAATTTAAAAAATAGAGGACAAAAACAACTTTTACTGAAATATTTGTGACAGCTTTGATATACCACTGATAACAATTTACTAGTTAGTTCCCTGTTTTGGTGTTATCTGAGCGTGATCTCATTTGAGCACTCCTACACTAAAACATCGGGCTTCGAAATCAACTTATTCATCAAGTACATCCATTCTCTGATTATGAATATCAGATTAATTCACACCTTTGCTTTGAGCTTATCTAGAGATATTTAAGTAGTCGTCCTGCCTCTGACATCTTGGTTTTAGATGAGTCACTATCTCTTATACTGAGAAATTTTTCAAAGAGAAATTAGTATGTAGTCATCATTATCCGCATTGTTATAAATCAAACTTTTTAAAATTGAAATAGAATAGTGACCTTTATATGAATTTTAATTATTTTCAATAAGAATGTGATATACCCCCTGAATATCAGTTGTTTTAGTGTGTGGTAATTGGGGAAAAATGCAGGGATGACACAGTGACGTTCCCTTTACTATAATTCTTTTTGAAACATCTGTAATGTTTCTTGGATTTAAGATAGCAGTGGATTTGGTACCTGTTTGACTTCTTTAATTTTACCTACATAATTTCATCATCAAAAACATCACCAAAAAAACAATGCTGTTGTTTGTAAACCATGTTGGAAGAATTCTTCAGATACAGTTAATGAATACATTTAATTGTGTTCTCCTTCCAAATGTATATTGCTTCCCCCCCCCCTTTTTTTTTTAAATAGTATTTTCTGCTATTGGGGGGAAATGACACTCCCAGTAGCAGCATGGCCAAGAGAGATACTATTAGGAGTATTAATAACACAGCATGCAGTCAATGAAGATTAACCAGGAAGCCATTTTTTCTTGATTCCTTCCTTATCTTTCACAGTTCTGACTATCTGAAGTAAAAATAATTCTTAACAGAATTTTCATGCAATTTTTTGTGGAAAAAACTTAGACATAAGACTGGTTGTTGTTTTTTTCATTACTAAGATATTGTTTCTCAAATTCTATAGTTTATCAATTTTCAAATACATTGAATACAAAAGCTTACATCTGTATCTGAATAACTTTTTTCTGTTTGTATTTTCCAGGACTGCCCACAGTTATTTCCAACAGAAGAAATTTTGATCCCCGTTGGTGAAGTGAAGCCCATCACACTGAAAGCTAGAAATTTACCCCAACCGCAATCTGGCCAGCGTGGATACGAATGTGTTCTCAATATCCAAGGAGTGATTCATCGTGTACCTGCTCTTCGCTTCAATAGCTCAAGTGTACAATGCCAGAATAGTTCGGTAAGATGATAAAATTTGTGAGATGGGAAGTCATAATAAAAATAGATTTTGCTGATGTAAAAAAGTTGGGGATTTATTTATTTGCTATATTTCCAGACTTCATTTTTAAAAAAAAAAACCTTTGTGATTTAATCTCTACCTCCCAAGAAACTGTACAATACAAAATAAATCAATTTGAAAGAGAAGCAATAATTTAAAAATACTTTATAGCAATCTCAAAAAAACAAAAACAAAAGAAGAATCAATGTGTGTTGAAGGCTACAGATGACACAATTACTTGGTAGAATTTAATATTCTTCTACCCGCACAAATAAAGCAGGCAAAAGAAAAACAGATACCTTAAGGGCATATATTTGATAACTGTGGGACAATCGGAAATAAGAAATAAGCTTTTGATAAATGTTTTCTTTCTGAAGGATAGTTCTAAGTAGCTGATCTCACTGGCAATAGAATGCACTTAGGAGAAGCACAATTAGATAGTACAACTAATATAAGCAAGATATAAATCCATTTTCCATGACAGAAAATAGGCCTTGCCATCTCATTATCAAAATCACATAAACTGTGAAAAGCATCAGCATTAAAATGTGGATAACTAAAAAGATCTTAGGCCTGCATGTTCATTACAAATATCAGAGTATAGGTCAAAGGAAATACAGTGTTATAAATAGGGTTAGCTGACCCTGTGCCATAATTTTATCATTAGCTGACCTGGTGCCATAACTTTATCATGTCTTGAATATCAGAACTTTTCTTCTTTTAAAAAAATACCAGTAAAAGCATAAGGTGAATGAAAAGTCAAGTGCAATATATACAGGTAGGGCAAAATAACTAAATAATTAATTCTTGTTAGAATAAGTCAATGTACAGTATTTTCTCTTTCTTCCTTTCTCGGGTCTACAATACAATTGAATTATATAAAGAAATCATAGGTTGGCATAGCTACAGTGATAACCTGGTAATGTTCATTTATATTCATTTGTCCAAATAAAATGAATTGACAACTCTTCTTTATACATGAGTGCTTTTCCCCATTTATAACAAACTTATAAATTTCCTTGTATAGTCACTGATGAATTATATGTCTATATCAGATACCAAAACAACTTGAGAGATTGCAAATTATAAGACGTTCATTCATAAATGATGCAGTAGAAGAAGCTATGTTACTGTATAAGACTTGTGTGTCCTTTTCACTATTCTGTTAAAAATTAGGGAAGAAATTGATATTGTCTTTTTGCCCAAAGCAAAAAGAAAAATCAACTCAGTTTAGTACAGGGTTGCCTAAGAAACTGAACCACCATTTAACAATTGAGAGATTACCCAAGTATGGGCCATTTATTTCGTCTGTCCATTTATCATAGTTGCCCATTTCTTGCCGCCACAGCAGGCTGTTACATATCACCATGCCATCTTTTCTTTCTAGTCCTTTTCAACAAAGTATAATTTGGGTTTGTTGACTTGCTTTTCTTCCCCCACCCCTTTTTTTTTTTGGGCGGGGGGGGGGGGATGAACAGTTTTAAAATACATTTAAGTAACTGGAAATCTGTCTTACTTACATTTGTTCAGTTTCCCAGTATGAAAGAGCTTGCTGCCCCAGATGACAAGGCTGCAGATGAGGCAAATGTAGAGGGTAAAAGAAAAGAAAAAGACTTAGAAGCATTTATGCCAGCATTAAACTAATCCTGAATTCCAGGTGGGAATGTGCTACAGGCAGGTGAGGTGTTTAATTAGAATCCTAGCCCCAGAGAAGATTTTTTAATCTGTCAGCTTCCCCTTTGACTGGGGGTGTCAGGAAAGGAGGGCATTGGTGGGGGAGCATATGACAAAGGTGTTAAAGCAAAGCTAATTCACACAGGAGAGATAAAGAGAATTGCAGGCCTCTTATCAGGAAGCTGTCAAATTCCAGGCCCCAGTAGCTTGATAGAATGTGTAACACTGGAAGGCTGTCTGTCTGTTTCTTGGAGAAGACAGGGAAGGAACAGGAATGAGACAGGAGGAAAAAGAATTAAAGAAACATAATCTCCCTTGAACAAGCACCATAAAAGAGGCCACTGCTCCCTTGCTTGCAATGAAGCAAGAATGATCCCTTAGGAATGTCAAAGTTAACAGAATAATAATGGAATCAAACATATCAATCATTATTGCATTCCCAAGAGCAGGAACACCAGTCATTGCTGTCATGCCAGAATCAACATATTCATAATTTTTAAATAGTAATTTTATTAAAGATTACTATAATGTTTGTAAAGAAAACATTTAACCTAAAAAAAAGAAAAATACATAAAAATGACTTCCCCCTTCATCACAAGTATAAAAGAAATTAGTAACTTATTACCTTCTCTTAAAATGCAACAAATGATCTCTTCTTCCCATATCTCGTCTCTTATCTATAAACTAATTTTTAGAAGATCATTTTTCAGTCCTTGTGAGCAAAAAGTCTATTAAGGAGTATCAAAGATAACAGCATATCTATTTAATCTTGATCAAATAAATCAACTGTATATTTCTTCCCTTTACTTTAATAATCTTGATCTTTAATCCCTTCAAATAATATCTGAGAATTTGTTTTTTTTTTCATTTTTTCTTTCTTACAACAATCTTCAAAATTTTAACAAGTCTCTTTTGTGAATGCAATATTATCCAGATTTTTGTTTCTTATATGTACATTCTGTTTAATTATCAAGACATCAGCTAGTTTAATTTGTAGAACTAGTGCAGCATCTTTTTCTATCTTTCTTATAGTCTGTTATTTTTAATCCATTCTTTGATCACTCTTAGTCTTATCTGATAAAACTTGTTCTTCTACAATAAAATCTTATAAAGGCAATCTATCAATAATGTCAGACATTCTTACAATTAATGCCTGGACACTGTTCACAAATATTGTTCAATATGTCAAATCTTGAAATGTGTGGTGTCCATTCTTTATTAGTAAGTAAAGTATTATCCTTTAATTGTAGTTTTTGGTAATTTTGGTTTGTGCAACCTTCAAAGTCTCATCCTTTCATTTTTTTAAAGAAGAATTCAAAACTAGACTTTTTTTCAACTGAAAGGATTTTCATGATTAATTTAAAAACCTTATTTCAAATCCATCTGTACTCTTAGTCTGTTTTAAAATTCCAAATTCAACAGTCTAGTTAACCTTTTCGTATTTATTAAGGAGAACTATTTATAGTTCTTAGACCTGGATTTAAAATTTCTTTCACTAAGATTGAAGGAAACTCAGTGTTTTCAAGCTTATCAATCTAAGTACTATATCCATAAAGGCATCGATCACTAATCAACCAAAGATGACATTCCCTCAACTCCCAGAGCTCTAAACATGCTAGAGACCATGTCTTGGAATTTCCTTATGAAGAGCAACTGTTTGAGGCACTTGTGGGCAATCTCAAGTCTTGTCCTTGTCCATGTCATGCCCTTGTCGGACACTGATTTGGAGGGGGAGGCCAAGCAGCTGACAGGGAGTGGGAGCCTGGCTCAGTTGTCTGCGGAAGAAACTGGGGAAGGGCAAAGGCCAGCTGAGCAGAGCAGGGGAGAGGTAGAGCAAGGGAGATGCAATTTGAAGGAAGACCAGGCCCACCCCTTCTTCATCCTAGGGCACACAGGGAGGAACGGAGAAGGTAGCAGTGTGAGTTGTGTGGCTTATGGGGGAGGAAAGGGCCCTGATTCTTTTCATTAGCTGCAGCTGGGAACACAGTGTTTAAAAAGAGAAGCTGCACTCAGCAAAGTTGTTGGGAGCAAATCATGAATTATCTGGTATCCCTGAGGCTTATCTAGGTTCCTGGAGTCTTATCAACTGTGTATGTTTTGCTGGGCTTTCAAGTCTGCAATTCCTTCTCCTGCCCTGTCAAGTTAATTTCTGCAGCGTGATTTGTGTGGATTTTTATTTACAGTTTGTATGTACTTTGTTTTCGGTCTGAATTTCCTCCACTTAAAAATTGTTCTTGGAAGTTTTTTCTCCAGCCGAAGGTAACCTGGATATTGGGGGCAAAGTTGGGGGTATTAAAGAGACACTTCTTGCTTATTTGACTGTGTTTCCTTTGTGCCATACCCAGGGTCATCACAGTCCAAAAATGAATTATGAAAACCCAATCTATTCAGTGAATCTTCACTCTACCGCTATCATCAGCTGTGTTTTTAGTTAAACTGTCTTCAGTTCACTGTTTCTTCCTAGAAATCAACAACTTTGTAATGATTCCATGGGAATTTTCTAAGATGTTACTTAAGGATCTTCTGTAAACTTTATCTTTTAAAATAAAAATGAAGAGAGACTTTGTGAATAAATGTATCACAAGAATGATAATTCTTGCAGCACAATCTTGCATACACCTGTTCCAAGCTAAGTCCTATTGAGGAAGTAGAAAATAATCCCATGTAAATATGTATGAGATACTAAATATAATATAAGATAATTTAAAATAGTTTAAAGAGATTTTAAGTCTATTCACTTTTTATATCATGGAATCCATTATCATAAACATCCAGATCAGGATATTTGGAAGGACAACAGAGACTATACTGCTAATCATTATCCAGTCAATCTATTAAGCACAGGCTGTAAAATGTATGCCAGATATCTGTCCATATATTGGCCGGATTCAGAAAACATATGTTTGAGGAACATGCCAGAATACAGATTATGGATAAACATAAGGCCACTATAATTCACTATTCTTTACTTAGTCTTATCTATAAATCCTATGACAATATTTATCTGATAGTAAGATGTAACTTAGCCAGTTATTTTCTTTAGGCCCTAGAGAAGCATTTAATGAGAATGTTTTTTTGCCACACCTGAATTAAATTTTATATTTAATATTGAGTGTTTAATTAAAATGGAATTTCATCCACCAAAAATATGCATAATGTAATTATTCTATGGTGAAATGTAGTAATTCTCTCATTCAGCAATCGGTCCAAGGAGGGCAGTCTAAATCTTAATGTTTTATTAAAGAAAATAAGTTTTGCAAATCTATTTTGGCAAAACAAAGATTATATTTTTTCTCAAAAATAATAATAAAAAAGCTAACCTGTATAGTTAACGAGCAGTAAATAGAGCAAGTGGCATGCTTTAAACATCTGGGGTGATGTTTCACTCCACAGGCAGTTACTTTTGTTGCATACAATGCTCCCCACAGCATTGCAGTTAGATGTCATTTCTCTGTACAATAGAAGTGCCGATTACACCCCAGCTGCAAATAAACTTTTTGTCGCTAAATACCTAGCTCACATTTTATATGGTGGGGAATTTGGAACAGAGTCCATAGCAGCCACTTAGAAGACAGCAGAGTCAATTTTTTTAAAGAAAACTGTTTGAAGTGGACCACGATATGCTCTATTCAGATCTTTGTATAGAAGTAGGTTTATTAAAAATAAAGAACAGAACATTTCTTAATACTGTCAACTTAAGGTGAAAATATATTTTTTCCCTTCAGAAGTCTTAAGTCCTTGAATGATTGCTAACTTTTTTCTATCCTTTGGAAACATGAAATCAAACTTTTAAAATCCTAAGTTTAAATGTTGGAATAAACTAAACAAAAGTAATTAGCAAAAGTTCATTATTCAGTCTTGTGCTGACCATGTAGACCAGGGGTGTCTAACTCATGATTTTTCCCCTCGCTAAACCGGGCATGGGCGTGGCCAGCATGTGACGCATCCAACCCATAGGCTGGGAGTTTGACAGCCCTGATATAGACAGTTCTAGATTCTGCAGTGCTGCAGATCACTATGATTTTTTTTTTAAGTTAAGTAAAAACTGCTTCATGAAGTTTTCTAGATAATTTCATCTCATTTACATTTTTTCTTACATTTTGCTTTAACAGGAATTGTTTTCTTAGTTGTTATGGGGGGCACAATAGTTCAGTGGGTAGAGGCGTTGAGCTTGGAAAGCTGACAGCTCGGGTTTGAGATCTGAGTGCCACGTGATGGGATGACTTCCCATTATTTGCCTCAGCTTCTGCCCATCTAACAATTCAAAAGCATGCAAGTGCAAGTAGTAAGTAGTAGTACCACTTTGGTAACAGCATCCTGTGCATGTTGGCACATAGTCATGCTAGCCACATGACTACAGAAATGTCTTCAGACAACACTGGCTCTCTCAGCTAAGAAACAGAGATGAGCACCACTCTCTAAAGTCAGATACTACTGGACAAGGGGAAACCTTTACCTTTTATTCTGAACTGTATATTAGGGCTGAATATTTGGAAAGTATTACTTAGTCATTAATGCAAAGTTCACAAAGCTCTGGAAAAAGTTAAAAGACATGCTATTCTTAACATGCAATATAGTTATGACTCTCAGTCTTGTAAACTTATTTCTTTGTTAACCTAACCTGATTTTCCTTATGCTTTATTTGTCCTTGTAGTCCCTTTCCCACTGGTGAATCAAAGTCCGATCCACCCAATCTTAGATTGGCAAAAATATATACTGGCAGGAAATGGGATGTTCCCATTGCCAATTCCTATCCTACTCCAGTGCCTCTATTATGACACATATCAAATAGTGCTATGCTGATTTTGCATGTGCAGCTCAGTATAATCAAAGCAATTGGTTGATTTCTTTGGCTTTACTATACACCCTCTTCCATAGATTACTAGTTAGCAAGAAAAATATTTGCCAGTTGCAGTCTATACAGGAATGGAGCAGGTTTAGCTGCAGAACTGACCATCAAATCTGGTCTCCTTCCTATGCCATTCTTTCTACATCCCATTCTGAACTGTATAAAATGATTTTTTATTTATTTATTTACTTACAGTCAACCATGGCTCATTCTAGTTCTCACCCATAGTTGCCAGGCCTAAGCATGACCAACATAATTGACAATAACATTGGCTCCTGACAGCTGTGGTGCTAGTGGCAGTATTAATATACCTTTCTCTTTCCTCCTTCTTCCATAGGACTCTTCCTTCTTTCAGGGGTGATTAATCACAGTTTTCACTCTCAGTACCTTCTTACTATTAGAGCAATCAGTTCTGAGTAGCAGTCTCCTTCTAAACATTTTGTATAAGCAACTCATGGCTAGTTACTCACCATTTCTCTTTTCCTATCCCTTGCTTCCATGACTTCTAATCACATTTGTGTCTTCTGATTCCCTCACCCACACCCCAAATAATTGTATTGAAAAATCCCCTTTGAAAATCTCAAGCCCTTGGCACCAATTTGAGTCAGCCCAATTAATAAAATTATTTTCCATTGTCAGGTGACTCAACTCTTAGTTTCAGCAGCAAAATTTTGCAGTTCTTTCTATCTGATAACCTGATTTAACTACAGGCTCCAAGGCAGTGCTCCATATTATCAGAAATGCTGTGCTCTTGAAATCCCAAATAACTCATAACTACCATAATTATTGACTGATTATTAAATACTGTTCATCGCTTTGGGAAAATCATGAATATTATCCAACCTTAGCATGTGCATTAGAATCGCCATTTTTATAAAAACTAAAAAGGACTATAAAATTAAAGCATTTATTCAGAGCTGAACAATTTTGTGCTACTTTGCAATTCTGTTCAATTTTCTTTGGAATCTGTAGAATAATAGCATTTGACCAGGAACCAGAGAAGGTTATTATGCACTCACTATTGATCACCATCTCCAACCAAATACATAGTGAAGGGTAACAATTTTTATAACACATGCAATAGCCATTGGATACATTTAGCTTTAGGGAGATATACTTCTTTAACATTGCTAGAAGTAAGGACAGCTTAAGCTGGGGACAAATTGAAGTAATGCCATGTTGACACACAGCATTCTGTTAGAGTATGTTTGTGCATTATAATGTATACAACATATTCAATGCAAATACACAATCTTCACAACAAAGTGTTGGCTTGTGGCTTTTTTTCATGGACGTTTTTGTGCACTTGAAAACTTTGAGGTTTCTCAGGGCTGATGACACAACTGTTATATATGGATAGACTGTTTGAGATATCTACCTCAACACTCACACATAAATAGTAGTAATAAACATCACAAGAAATAAAATAAAGGTATGAAAAAGTTGTGAAGCAAACTTTCCTTTAGTTAGCTAGCCAAACATGCCCTTTTCTAGAGCACCCTATTTCTGAAAACTTCCAATTTTCCTTCTCTGTAATCCAGGTATTCTGTGGCCATAGAGAGTGCTCCACATTCCCAGGATTTATTTTGCATCCAAAGAATAAACTCACTATTTGTATATACAAACAAAACTCCAAGATGCATATAAGATCTAAAATGTCAGAGAAAAGATATCTGTTCTCTAATTAATTAAGAAATATTATGAGGAACTTAATTTACTCACCAATTTCTTACCACTGTGTAATAGGATTTAGTTGGTTCTAACCACTGTAGCATAAACTGAACTTATTATATCAGTTGTGAACATCTGTCAGGATTACTAATTGTAGAATTTAATATTTTTTCTGTTGGTAGTTATAGTTTCATTTCCCAAAGCTAAACATTACTGTGTTAATGTTTGCTTTGAATATCCTGTCATATTATGTTTTGACTTTGATCCGTGACCAAATAGAGTTATTTTTTTCTATAGTTATTGCTGCCTGACTTGTTGAATAGGATACAATTTGTACAGTCACTATGTCATCAGCAATGTGTCAAGAATTTTAAAAAGTTTTTTAAAATAAAGAACATTCTCCTAACATTTCTTAGAGAACATTAGACAAAGTAACAGTGTTTTACATTGAGCCCAATTGAAGCAAAGTTAATAATACATGGGATCTGTTGTTTGCATGTCCAGGTGGCATATTGTAATTTACTTTTGTTCAATATTTGCTTATTAAGGCCTCTTTGTAATAAAGTATGTACTTTAAATATATGCTATATGTCAAGTTATTCAGTAATATAAAGAGAAGATACTTAATTTTTTTTAAAAAATCACTTGATGTGATTTAAGAAAATTAACTAATGTGCAAATGTATACAACATTTACCTTGAAATTTCCTTGTTTCCTCTTTTACCAATCTTTCTATCCTTCATTTCCTTTTGTATTGACTGTTATTCTCTGATAATTAGTTAGGAGAGAAAATTTCTGTTTAAAATCTCTGTTCAAACATCTGGGGCTGTTAGGTTGCAGTTTTCTTGGTTTATTTTTATGATTTTTTTTCCTCCTGTTATATATTGACTCTAAAACATGTTTTTAATTGAATACTGTGAAGAGACCCAGGGATCAAATGCCTCTCCTTTCTTATTCATTCCACAGGTGCCTTAGCCCACAGGTGCCTTAGGACAAAATATGGGAAAGAGACAGGTAGAGATAGTAACTTTCAGATAATTTGTTTATTTAACATATGGCATCTGCAGAAGTCATGCAATCATGACTTCATAAATTTGATATACAAATTTAGTTTATTTATCTCCTATAGTGTATTGTAACATATATATGATATCAGGACAGTACAATGTAGGAGATAAAGTGTTAAGGTAAACCGTAATAAAATCACTATAGTATGGAGCCATAGAACTGCAATGAGATGTTATAATTCGATATTTAAGGAAGCTAACCATCTAAGTGCTTCTGGTATGGCTGCAATGAGATCATCCCAAGTACCTTGGAATTTCCTGAGGAGACATTCTTGAACTGTATGCGTTATAGTTTGTTCCAGTGCACCACAGTCATATTGCAAACTCTCAGCCATTCCTCATTTAAAAAGCTTTGCTTCATTCTAGTGTGATCTGCTCTGATTCTATTCAAGTGGCTTTATATTTTTCAAGTCAACTGTATTCCTGAAAATGATTTTATTGGATCTATATGATTTGTTTGTTTGTAGTTATTAACAGTCACCCAATTTAATTGCTATTAATTGTCTTAATTGCCAGATAATTATCTGCCCAGAATAGATAAAAGCTTGGTAGAACCTCTGTTCTATCTCTTGTATCACTTCTGCCAAATTACTTGCTTGCTTCTTATCCTTTCTTAGGAATAAATATGAATATCTTGGATTTGTCAAAAACCCATACTAAATTCATGTTCAGATTGAAGAAAAACATTTATTAAAAATATAATAAGAATGAGAAATTAAATAGTTAGATAGATATTTAAAATTCCAAAATAGGAATATCCCACTTTTGAAATAATAAAATAACTAGATTATAATGAATATAGCTGGGATCCCTCAATGTGGTGCTTCCGGGTAGCAGGTTCTATTTTGACTCCCCCCCTGATGACCTGGCAGCCATTCATGAGTTGACCAGCTCTCCACAATTAGCAGCCGTATACCCCACAACATACTCACAGAATTCAAAATGCTCCAATCATGCTATCCCCAGGTAGGGAACCGTAATAAAATTATGGTTCCCCATATAAGGGAGGAGCATAAATGGGTCATTTTGAATTCTGTGAGTATGTTGGAGGTATATGTCTGCTAATTGTAGAGAGTTAGTCTGCAGTTTTATTACTGTTAGCAGAAAGCAAACAATGCCGTGTAAAATCTGGTTAGGTGATCCAAAAACTACATGTAGACATGGATTTTTATACCTCTGATAATTAGAAAATAGGCTGAAAAAATATTGATTTAAATGGAAATTATTTGCCTGACTCTGGTAGAAATAACACCTCAGATAGTTTCCTGAGAAAAGGTACATGGCATTTCCAAGGAAACTATAGATGTCAGTTATCCTGATTAAGGATAGTTATAACATTAAATTAAGCATGGGTAATACAGATGCTAATTTGCCCTGCACATCATTCTTCATTATTGATCAGAGCAGTTAATGATAGATGATAGAGTTTCTCACTTTTGCTTTAAGGAAACAGATTAAGTGTTGCAGGTGTCAGGGAAGCAGCCGTGTTAGTCATTTGTAGGTTTCATGTCATTTTAAAGTCTATTAACACATATGTTTCCATGAATCACTGTCTACTTGGCTGAAGAAGGCAAGACAGCACAGTCTGTATCAACCCAGTGAGCTATCACTGAATGAAAACCTCCCCCCGCCCCGCAAAAAAATGATCTCATTTATTTCTCTGCATGCTATCTAAAACATCAGTATGCCGGTATTTTCCTAGTACTTTAGACAGAATAAACTAGCGTATTTTCTTAGAGAAGAGCTATGCATTGTGTAGCTTTGTTACAAGGATGTGTAGGATTTTCTTTTTCATCTCATTAATTCTTTCATTGATAATATGGCTTTATCAGCAAAGCCAAGACTGAATAGTGCGAACAGTCTGCATGAAATGGATAATTAATCTATTACCTCTCTCCAGGTCTGTCAGTTGATTTAATTATGTGGTAAACCCCCACTCTCTCTCTCCCACCCCTCTCCCTCTCTCTCCCTCCCTCTCTCTTTCTCTCTAAATCCATGTTAAAACTTTTAGCTTTCCAATGTTGCCACATATCCCTAAAGCTACTGTATATGTTGTAAAATTCTAAATTGTTCATTCCTTGGCTTCCCAACCTTTTTACACATTTTGCCTGAATGTTTATTTCCCTTTTATTTCCTAGTACTTCTATGATGGAATGGACATAAGTAATTTGGCTGTAGATTTTGCTGTCGTTTGGAATGGAAACTTCATTATTGACAACCCAGAGGATATGAAAGGTAAATATTTCAAAATATATTATGTTTTCCATTTATTTCATTTATTTATTTAAAATAAGACAAGTATAAGCCAATCAAATTAGACATTATATTCCAATGAATTATTACTTTTAATATGTTATATCATACTGTTTATCAGAATGTGTTTTTAGAAAATGTCTAAATGATAATAGATAATGCCTAAATTATCATCACGTGGAATCTTTCTTCATAATTACAGGGAATACAAAAAATTCCATATATTTTCTAATCCTATCTGAAATAAAGATAAGGCACAAATCAGGGTCAATCTAGCTATCTCAAGAGTCAAAAATATGACGGAACCTGTGGGGAAATGATGAGGAAATCTAAGTGGATAAAAATATGCAGCTGTCTCAACCATAATTTTGTATTATTTCTTCTTAAGAGCTTTTGGAGAAAAGCAAAGTTTGACCCTAGAAGTGAATCCCATGGCTTCCCTGGGACACTAGCTGAATTGCAAGCTCAACACTAGAAAGGCCTGAAGGTAAACAGGCATTATATTGTCCTTGGATGTGTGTGAGGATAATAAGCTTATAAGTCACTGAACGGTTAAATTTATGTTTTACCGACATAGAAATAAAGGAAGACTAGTATAGATCTATTTCAAGCTCTTTAGTTCCCATCAGCTCGTCATGCCCTTCTACCTAACATATTAGGTAGATGTATTAACACCTAAGCCATGGGCTCTCCTTGCTTTGTTTGCTGTACCAAGAGAGAGCTTTTTTTCTCTGGTGGGACTGGTCTATCAGGGCGATCTGGGCCTACACAATGATGTCAGTACAACATAAATTTAACCCAAAAATAGTTTGTCAACTGTTTGCGAAGGCTCCTGGATTGTGTCTGAAGGGCGAAAATGGAAACAGTATGCTTCGTCCCATAATTGGGTAGACCAGGTTGCCCTGATAGACTAGTCCTGCCAGAGAAAAAACATTCAAGTCACTGAATGCTTAAAGCATTTATTTTGCAATGCAGAACTACACTAAACTTAAGAACATAATTCCCCCGCTAGATAGTGAAATAAATATATATATATATATATATATATATATATATATATATATATATATATATATATATATATATATATATATATATTCCAGATATATATAATACAATCCAGGATGTGTGTGTGTGTGTGTTTTCATAAGTTTTTGCGGGGACTTACATGTATGGTATTCAGCTTTGTTCAGGTATTTTCCACGCCATTATAGTTGTGCTTTTAAAGTTGTAGCAACGTTTTGGCAGAATCTCATCTGCCATCATCAGGCTTCTGTATTGTATTTGTCTGTGAGTCAGACTTTCACAGCCATTTCTATTTTAAATTTGGTGCTAGCCATCTGCTGTGCCAGAATGGTTTTTTCTTCATCCTGATTGGTTGGGAGTCTTGGTCTGTGTTTATAGGTCTTGGAGTTTGCTGTGTTCTGCTTCATTGGTGTTTCTAATATCTTCTGTCTGTTTTGTGGCTTTTTTTGTCTTGATTGGCTGGCAACATTGTGTTTCCTGTATTGGAGGCTTTTTGTGCAGCTTGGCTCCGAGTAAATGGACGGCTATCATTTATTAGGAAGCTAGGTTTCATCTGGGTGCCTGGTTGGGGTGTGTTTGAACTGGAGGTATTGGGGGGATCTGTTTGTGCCCAGGTGTTTGCATGGAGATTTGTTTGTTTGTGAGTGCAGGCTTCCAAATAATTGACAGTCTGGTGGAGTCATCTCTTCTATTCATGCTTTCAGGTCTTTTTTCAATCTCTATGGCTTCTCTGATAATTCTGTAACTGGGGTTTTCTATAGTGGCTAGGGTTTTGGTGCCATTGAAGTCGATGCTATGACCTGTTGCTTTCATGTGTTGGACTAGTGAGGAAGGGTGTTCCAGCTTTTTGACTGCATTTTTGTGTTCATCCAGGTGGGTACTTATTCTTCTATTGGTCTGTCCAATGTATGTGGCAGGGCATGATGCACAGGGGACTTCATGTATGCCTTGGTTTTCCAGGTTAATTTTATCTTTGGGATTTCTTAGGATGGCTGCTATTTTTCTGTCTGTTTTGAAGGCAGTCTTGATGTGATGCCTGTGTAGTATCTTACTGATTTTGTCTGTAGTACCTCTTATGTAGGGCAGTACAGCTGTTCCATAGGTCTGTTTATCTTCTAGGTCTCCATTAGGTCTCAGTGTGTTTTTGTGGATCAAGCTGGTGATTTTGCTTTTGTGGAAGCCGTTAGCTGTCAGTACTTTAGTCAGGGTGCATAGTTCAGTCTTTATGTGTGTCTTGTCTGCCAGGCATTTGGTTCCAGTAATTAGTGTTTTAGCAACGGAGTTTATCTGTGCTGGATGGTGGTGGGATTGGGCGTTGAGGTAGCGGTTGGTGTGTGTTTTCTTCTGGTAAATGGTGTGTCCTAGTGTGCCATCTGTTTTTTTTTTTTTTTTTTTTTTTGTAGATTAGTACATCTAGAAATGGTAGTTGTTTGTTTGTTTCTGTTTCCATGATGAATTTGATTTTGGGGTGTGTGCTGTTTAGGTGTGTTAGGAAATTGTTTAGGTTTTCTTTTCCATGGGGCCAAATAACAAATGTGTCATTGATGTATCTTAACCATAGTTTGGGTTTGTGGGTGGCATTAGCTAGGGCTCTGGATTCTAATTCTTCCATGAACAGGTTTGCAATGACGGGTGACAGTGGTGATCCCATAGGGGCTCCTTCAATTTGCTTGTATCTTTGTCCTTTGTATATGAAATATGTGTTGGTTAAGCAATGTTCTGTTAGTTCCATGAGGTGTTTGGGTGGTTGGTATTTAGTTTTGATGATTTTGAGAGTTTCTTTTATCGGGATTTCACTATTCACTCAAGTCCTGAAGTTCCCTGTGCATCATTCCCTGCCACATACATTGGACAGACCATTGAAGAATAAGTACCCGCCTAGATGAACACAAAAATGTAGTAAAAAAGCATATACAGTATATCAGCACATAGACCCCAAAAACTGCTGGTATCTCTTTGTCTTCTATTGCAAGTGACAAATATTAAGGTGATCAGTCTAGAATTTTCTGGCTTCCTTGGTTTGCCATTTTAAAAATAAAACCTAATTTTCTTTTTCTGAGAAGGGAAATACTTGGGTATCTGTCTATCTAGATGCGAAGAATTTACTGAGCTTTACTAGGTTTCCACATATTTTTGAGCCTTTCTTTCACTCTTTTGTGGCTAACCTTGTTGTCAAACACTTTTCTAGCCAGTTTTCTACCTTTTTTCATTTCCCATGATCACCTTACAGTTTCTGTTAGAATTTGTATATCTTTTTCTCAGGCAAGCTTCTTTTCATTTCTTGAAGGAAGCCTTACAGCCTTTTACAGCTCCCTTTTAAATTGCCAGAAAACCAAGTTGGTCTCTTCCTGGTTTGGCCTACCCTTTTTTACATTGTGGAAGTAGAACAAAACTCTATGTCTAGCTCCAATCTTATCTCTGCTGCCAAATATCGCTGGCCTATGCGATTCTGGTCTTCCAATGTTTTCTGGAATTTTATATTCTTTGGATAAGAACAGCAACATCTTTTATGAGTTTCTTTCAGAGCTTCCAGAGGGCAAGGACACTCTTGTTTTATGTTGTTGTTAGATAAAGATAAACAGATTTCCAATATACTGTATTATCAGGACCCCTAATTCCTGTTAATTGTAGTCAGAGTGGGCTTCAAATAGTTTAACAACTGGGTCTTTGCCCAATGCTGGATGGGCATGGCCATGGTGGGCATGGCTTAATCAGCCTCCTGCACCACCCTGTTTGTGAAAATGGGCTGTTTTCCTCGAGCTTCAGGAGGGAGAAAATGTCTCCCTGGACTCCATAGGCTTTTTGGAGGCAGGGAAAAGACCTATTTCTGGCCTTCCAGAGCTTCCAGGAGGCCCGTTTTGGCCTTCCCTGAGTCTCCGCATGGGCCCTGCACTTACCTGCAATCCAAAATGGGCCATGTGGGGACTCCTGGGAGGGGCGGAGTGGGGTGGGCAGGGCCAGCCAGTGGTGGGATTTGCTGATTTGCTGAACTGACCATAAAATTAACTTCCAGTTCAGCCAAATCAGTGTGAACTGGTAGCAGTCCACCCCTGGTTGCAGTTTGCAATCTCTCTGGAATGACTATGAATGTTAATGCTACAACTTTAATGCAATCATGCAGGACATGTGTTGCTTTCGTAAAATTTAATGTCATAATTCTCTTGTTATTAGCAAACTCATCCTTCTGACATCTCCCTTTCTTGTAGCAAAAAAGATGCTTGTTTAGGATTATGGTGATTAAGGACAGGACTGGCCAAAGTAAAAGAGACAAATCAGGAGCCAAATTAATCTTGGGATATGTGAACTCTGCTTGTAGCTATATCAGATTTTCTACTGGCTTTCTAATTCCAAAATTGGCATTGCCATGCATATTTATTTACACATTGTGATGTTTCCCATTTCAAAGCTCCTATAACAGTGGTGGCTAAGCTTTTTGGGCTCTCATGGCAATAATTGTGCATGTGCTTGTGCACTCACCCTCATATGCCATCACCCAGAAGGCAATGTGCATGGCCCCCACCATGCCCACTGCATATGCACATGCGACCTGTGTGACCATGCTACATGCTTTTGCACATGCATGCGTGACATGTGCGACTGTGCATCTGTGCATGCACACATGACCCCCCATGCACCATGCACTTCTGCGCATGCGTGCATGTCTCCCATGCACTGCCATGCCACTGCACCAGACACCCGACAATCAGCTGTCAGGCAGGTGGTGCACACGCATGCTCAGTAGACCTTTTCTGCGCAAGGGCTCGCGTGCCAGCAGTAATGGCTCTGTGTGCCACTTCCAGCACGCTGCCATAGGTTTGCCACCATGGTCCTAGAATATCCATCATTTTGATTAAAATACTAAGTACTGTACACTGGTGACTAGGAGTGAAAAATGAATTCCTTACTGCAAGAGATTCAGACATGACTGAGACACTTTGGTTGCATAGACAGCTGTCCTTGTTTGCTGACTTATTCAAATGTTTGCTCTCATAGATCTTTTCTAAGTACAGTATATGGTAATGGAAGGTACACTTTGTTAGAAAGATTCACATGAATACTTTTATCATTAATTTAGGTCCATGTTTTTTTCTTCACATAATCACAATGCCCTTACAATTTTCAGCTAGCATTCCCAATACATTTAGAGGTCTCCAGATGGGGAATCTGTATTAAGTACACATCTGCTTTGCCTAATGTAATGCACAGCTATGATGCTTGTATAATATGGACATGAAAGATAATTTGGACAAAGCTAAGTCTGGCATATAACCCATAATCTAAATGATGCTTCCTCTGTTGTTGTTCTTATATATATTTCAGCAAAGACATATCATGCATGTATAATGCAGATTATTAGATTTTTTTTTTTAATTTTCTAATCGAGGGCTGAAGGATTGCAACTGGCTCAAAGTAAGGGAAGACTAGCACCTGGATCTCTTGGTTTTTAGTCCAGTGCTTTAACCACTGAACAACACTGGATCTTATCCATGTGTGATACATGTGTATGTATATATAAAGTAGTAGCTATCTGTGTCTGTGTGTGTTTGTTTAGTACATGTTTTAAACTCTACAGGTCCTTTTGTGGGATATTTTACATTAGAAAGAAGTCTTATTATTTTTTTAACAAAATGGGAAATGCATATGCTGCCACATAAAATTCTAGGATTTAAGTAATACTACACGTCATTTTAGCAATTTTCTTACAAAGTAAAAATGATGAACAATTTAAGTCCAGTGATCTATGTGATAGTGTACCCACCTGTCCAGAAAGAAAGAAAATATGTGTGTTGGGCTGGTGGGCAGCCTAAACAAGTAGAGATGGCAGTCAGATTAATTCCTTATGTCTTCCCTCAAACCAGTAGTTTGCTTGTGTGCATAATATATTCTCAATGTAAGAAGTATACCCATCAGGGCTGGGTTTCTCTTGTCTCTATTTAGTATAAAAGGACATGATGGAAACTATTGCTCTAGTGGAACATCTAAAGAAATACGCATAGAATCAGAGTTACAACTAAACTTGGGACAGTCCAGCCCAACATCTGTTTTATTCCATGAAATGTATATCCATTGAAAACTGGCAATAAAGATATCCATTTAACTGGTTTTTATTTTATCCCACCTGAGTCATACTTTGCTTTTGAGAGCTTTTGAACTTTATGAAAAGTTTATTATGAAACCTGATATACTGGAAAACCTGCCAAACATCCTGGGATCATCATTTTCAGTGAACTGAAGTAAACTAAACAAAAGAAGCCTTCAAGATTGTAGCCCAAATGAGGCATGGAAGAAATTATGTTTTTTTAAAAACACAAAGGTTCAGGAGGAGGCTGAAGAATTTATAGCTGCATTATACAAGCATATAAAGACTTTATATAACCTTACTTATATTTCTTGAATTTTGTTGCATCCTAGATCAACCAATTTACTGCTATTTGAAGGGAACCATTTAAGGGAACCATCCTATCTTTAAGCAAAGATAGGAAAGATTTCCTTAACAATCATGCAATAACTTATTGAAAATTGTCTTGATCCCCACTTCATGAGCGTTCAATCCTATTAACCTTGCCACTTCAAAATGTAAGATAAGTTGCTCAGGCCTTTCTGAGACTCATGCATCCAAATCAAATGCTTTTTAAACATAAGGTAAAAAGATATAGTAGACTATCCATTGTAATGAAAAGGCATATTTTAATCAGATCTAACTCATCTTGGATTGCTAATTGCTAACCATTTATTTTGATACCTACAAATTTCAGTTTCATAGACCTTGGAAGTATGGACAATTTAAAGAAAATCATTGCACAAAATGATTTTGTGAAGATTAACATTGGAACCACTAAGAGTTTATGTGAAACAGGAGGAGAAAATGAATCCTTATAAAGTCTTTGCTAGACATCTAATCCCATTCTGAAATCCAGAAAGAGTTGGATGGCTGTAGGTCATTCTGATTGAAGCCTCAGCTCAGGCTTTAAAATTGCAGAACTCTAAAGAAGTATCTAAATGTGTTGACTTTGGCATCTTGCCTCTAACTACAGCTGAACATATTTATTGGATTTATACTCAACCAGCAATATTTTAACATTAAATTAGTCTGGGGACATTGAAATACCGCAGGGAAACTAGTGATAAAAGACCAGTTCATAAGCATCAAATGTCATCTGTCTTTTGTATTGAATGATTATGGAAACAGTTATGTTTTAAAACAGGAAAGTGTCTTGTGACACTTTAGTAACCTAGAGCCCATGCAGGTTTACAGAATAATCTGAGCCCACATTTGTTTGTAAGTTCTTTCTTTCCTTAAGCAAATATCATGTGACTTAGAATTATCATGATAATTAAATCTAAATTCTTTAAAAATAGAAGATATAGACAGTGAGCAGATCGGTAAGATTAACTTAACAAAATGTTACAATAACATATAAAAGGTAAACTTATTGAGCCTGCCAGTCTCAATTAAAATTAAAACCTGTTGAATAAATAAATAACAGCTAAGAGGCTAAATCAACCTACCAACTGTACATAGAGCAGATAATTTAAATCACTATATCCCAAGCCCAGAGAAATAGGGCAGATGTTGCTTAGAGTATAAAAGAATATTAGCAAATGACAGATCACCCTTGGAAAGTTATGCAGCAGTCAGTCTGCAACAAACAGAAGAAGGCTCATCTCCTGCCTCAAAAGCATGAAGATGATTATTTCCACTGATAGCAGCTTCACACAGTAGCTTCAGGTCATGCTCTGAACAGATGCATCTCATTTTTCAGGCCTCTTGCCTTCAGCTCAAGCTCCTCTTCTCTATCTCCACAGTTCATCTATACAAATGTGCAGCTCAGAGGGAAAGCTGTGGACTGTGCCTGAAAGCGGACCAGAAATTTGAGTGTGGCTGGTGCACTGGAGAAGGAAAGTGCACTTTACGTCAACATTGTCCGTCCCCTGTTACTGGATGGGGAAGGTGGCTCGACTGGTCAAGCAGGAATGTCAAATGCTCCAATCCACGCATCACTGAGGTAATTACACATCTCTCCTATTAAGTCCTGTCATTTATTTTCTTTAACTTTTCTTTATTAAAATCCAAATGTCTGTGCATTCTACAGTGGTCTTTATATACACTAATAAGTGCATATAAAACTAATAAGTATATATAAAGATAAGTTATCTGAATACATCTGAATCAAGCCATTGTTCCAAACTCTTCCTACCAAATGAAAATTAATAGGAGAAATACTTTGCAGTGCTGGGGCATTCAGACTGGAATAATCTTCCCCAAAAGGCTTGATCTCCATCTTTTGTGCACAGAGCAAAGACTATGATCACTCTGTGTTCAATTTAAAGCAGTTATATCCTTTCTATGGATTTGTAACTGCTTTTAAAGTTCTAAATATATTTTCATTGACTGTATTTATATTTTGCCCATTTGATTACTGTATATGAGAATTATATTGAGGTCTGAGATATAAATGCACAAAATAAATAAAGTGTCAAGGTTCCAAGTAATACATTCCATTCAATAAGAACTCCGAGGCAGGCAAGTTCCTCAAATAATATTTTATTAGGACATATCAAATTGGCCTATTCCTGGTGAAAAACCGACTCTCGTTTTTCACCCAACTTAAGTAAAACTTTATCACTTCTCCCCAGATTCTCCAGTCACATGGTCCAATACAGCCCAGTTGTTAGGTAACCTCAGTTTTCACCTTTCAAATACCTGCACCAATGTCTTTGTTTGTTAAATCTTTGTCTTTTGAGCTAATTTCATTCCATAATCCATAATTCCGCTGGTTTGATTTTTTTGGATATCAGTCATGCCAAACATAGTACTGTATTTAATGGTATGCAACAAATTCAAGTCTCTTTAGGATCAAGATATTTTAAAGAGTCGTTGTCCATTTCACTTGTATTTCACTTACTTTCAGTAGGGTCCAGGTAGTGTTTATAACTTCATTTTGTTGTCTCAAGAGTGCATTAAGAGAAACTATAAAAGAGGAAGTTACTAATACAATAAATGGAAGCAGTATGCTCCATCCCATAATTGGGTAGATCAGGTTTTCCTGATAGACCAGTCCCACTGGAGAAAAAACAGTAATACAATAAATTTCATGCTTGGGTGGAAATTCTAACTTTCCTGGCCAAAATGGCTTTTAGTTCCTATTTAAGATCAGTTTTATTATGAATGCTATTGCTAAACACATTGCACAGAAGAAACCTCAATTCACAACAATTAATTTTGAATTAAATTCTAAGCACAACTGACTAGAGATATATTCTAGTGAACTCAATATAACTTATTTCTGAGTAGACACAAATAACATTGCATTATAAGTTCCACATCCATATGATTAGGAACCTTCTTTCACTTTGCTCACCCAGATGTAACACATTATACTTATTACACTAAGGAGGAACAAATAAAGCAGCATGTGCTTTCCTATTAAATTAATTTGTAGCATCTTTGATGCACAACCAGTGTGCACTTTTACTGGCCTTGATAAACCAATTTCAATTGTCAGACTCACTGATCAGTATGGGGGTGTCCTTTCTGCCCTTTGGCAGGCATACTAATTAAAACAGGGAAGTAATTAGCCTGTAATTGATTTCTCTGAATTGCATGCTATTATAGGGGCAATAGTCAGGAAAACTTTGTTCAGTCAACAGATAGCAATCACTTTAAATAGCTTATTTAAGATGCCAGACTAAGAAACTATGTAACCACTATGTCAAAGAGGTTAATTTTCTTTGCTATTCTATTTTTTAAAAATCTGAATTGTCCCTTCATGAAGCAATTATTTGATTTATGAAAGAAATTTTATAACATGTTTATAGAATAGGAAGGGTGAGGGTTAAGTATGTTATTTCAACATGAGCTAATGATCCACATTGTGCCCCTTCTAATGGTTTACATTAGGTCAAGATACCTGGAAGAGCAGCAGAGGGAGAGAGAGAGAGACAGATAGACAGACAGAGATGGTATTAAAAAGAGATTAGACATCTTCATGGAAGATAGACAAGGGTACATATTCAGACAACTCATCAGGTGTTAAGAAACAGTCAAAGAAAATCTTACAGGTGGCCCTTGATTAATGGCAACCAGCTCATATTTACAACCATTTGCAACTTCCCATGGTCATGTGATTGCATCTTGCAATGTTTTTGCTATTTTCCATCAAAAAATGTCCATTGGATAATAGCATTAGTACTTAGTATTAGTACTTATATACACCTTTATAGTGCTTTATAGTACTGTCTAAGCAGTTTACAGAATCAGCATATTTCCCCCAATAATCTGGATCCTCATTTTACCAATCTTCAAAGGCTGAGTCAACCTTGGGCCGGTTAGTATCGAACTTTTGGTAGTGGGCAGAGTTAGCCTGCGATACTGCATTCTAACCACTGCCCACCATTTGGCTGAATTTGGGCTTACAACCACATGATAAGCTGAATGATCACAGCAACTCACTTAAAGACTGTTGTAAAAATGGTTGTAAAATCAAGTCCAATCATTATATTTTTCTTATATTTTTTGCATGCAAAAGAAAAAAGAGATGGAAAAGAAATGATCAAATAGTTCTCTAAATAAAGACTTAATGCTTATATGTACTTGACAGAGCATTGGTCTAGACTAGAGTCTGTAGTGGTAAAATTTACAGATACATTAATATACAAAGTAAAGTCTTCATTAAAACAAACTAAGGCTTATAGGGTTGAAACAATCTTAGTTCTTGGGAAGATCATTCCAAAAGAGCTTATCTAAAACTTTTTCTATCTCTCACTTTATCCTACCTGATATGATTATTTGGAAAAAAATAATTGAGAGGGAGGGTCATCCTGAATCCCTTAATGTAATGGCAAGATTAAAATACAATACTTTCGCTAACCCAGGAACTTCAGATGTACTGTGGATTCAGATATACTGAAATTATCCCATAGCTGATCTGCTGTAAATTCTGAAAAATGGGTATCCTGTGATATCTGTTGTTCTTAAATTATGTGATCAAATAGCTGTGTTCGTTTAATAGAATGTCATATCACAGCCAACATCATCTCAGTCCAAAAACCAACAATCCTTCTCCATAGCAAGCATGGATCTAACCATAAATTTCAGCTACTGAAAACAGTAATCAATTTATAATAGCCTATTTTTTCCATAATCATTTCCAAACAAGTGAGCTTTAAGGTATATTCACTAATTCTGGCAATGATGTTCACTGTGCATTCAGTACCTTGTAAGCTACAGTATGAGCTCTGTTTCAATAAATCACATACACTGAGGTGACTTGCAACCTAGCACTGAATATTTCATTCTTGTTTATAGCCACTAGAAACCTAGTAATACATCTTTCTTTCAGCTTGATTCTCTGTGACAGTTGGATCTGCCCACTCTGCCTGTTTAATGGTCTCAATAGAGTTTACTTTCATCCCAAGGGGGTTGCTTCCATTTTTTAAACTTTTAATCAAAACCCAAAGCCTTCCATACATAAATAAAATTGCCTTCACAGCATTTTAAGTTTGTTCTTCTCACAGAAATCTAAGTGTTAATATGTATAGAATTGAAAGTGGGAGTTGCAAATCACTAGAAGGAAAATGGCTCATGAATACTCTTCTCTGTCTAAAAAAAAAACCTGTTTAAGATATATATCTTTTGTAGTACATAATATCTATATACTACAAAAGCTCTGTTTTTAAATAACTTATAAATGAATTCATTATGAACAATGCATCCCAGAACAAGTTTTTGAATCAAGATACTTCAAATAGGCTAATTTACAGAATGAAATTTTGGAAAGTTATGGCTACTACAGGCTACTGCTTTGATCAGACTGCTGCAGTCATGTGGTCCTCCTTTTCAATGTACCATGATAGTTTCCCAGTCACTCTTGCAATCCCTCATTCCTTTCCCCATCCAGCAGCCATTTACTAGATCGGTGAGAAAGGAAAGGAAGGGGAGAGAGAATAAAGAGAAGAATAGGGGGAAAAAGGATGGGAGAGAGGGAGGAACAAAGAGAACGAATTGCTCACCCACTTTTCCCAGCACTGTTTCCCACACACATGCTCTTTTGACCCATTTCATTTCTCATATGCCTCCCTTGACCCATATGGCACCTCTTGTGTACCCTGTGTCCCATCCCTAATCAATTCCATTCCCCACATGCTTTTTTCAACCCACAGAGCACTTCTTACATACTCCCACCCATTTCCTGGCTTGAACTGCCCTGTGTGCATTTCCTAACCTGCATGGAACCTCTTATGCATCACCCGATATCCTCCCTGCCTATGTGTGCCCTTGAACCTGCATGAATCTATTGTGCACCCCCATGGACTCTTCCTAGCCTACACCACTCCTCCACACCCATCCTTAACCCATATGCCATCTCTTGCTCATCCATCACATACTCTTCATATTTATTGAAAGCCAGATTCATTAAGTGAACCTTGCTTCCTCCATTGACTTTGCTTGTAGGGAGCCAGCTGGGAAGATCATAAATGGTGATCATATGACATAGGAACATTGCAAATGTCATAAATACATGCTGGTTGCCAAGCACTCAAATTTTCTTCATATGACCCCAGATACACTGCAATGGCTATGACATTCAGTTATAAGACATTTTTTTAGTGTCATCGTAACTTTACACTGTTGTTAAACTAATGGTTGTAAGAAGTCAAGGATTACCTTTAATCATTTTCAAAATTCAGAATATTTGGTTCCTTTTGTGAAACTAAATTGAAGGAGAAAATAATTCATTGTTTAATATATATCATAATAAATGCTCTATACATTGGTTGTTTGGCTTTATTCTTGGGATGATAATATCTCAGAATCGACTGCCTTGCCTTAGGATGAGCCAAAATGCCACAAAACAAATACCAAGCTTTTGAATTCTCAAGATCTTTTCATGATGCTGTCTGTAAAATTTAAGAGATGTTAGAGCAGAGGTGTCAAACTCACATCATCGCGGCAGCATATGTGACATATCATAACTTTTTCCCCCTTTGCTAATCCAGGTGTGGGCGTGGCCAGTGTGTGACACATCTGACCCATGGGCCATGAGTTTGACAGGCAGACCAAGCATGATGTTAAAATTGCAAACTAATAGGAGAAATGAGCAAACTAAAACATAATTGTATCTATATCTACTTAGAAATTAGTTGCATTGTACAATAAGGTAAGGAAAGGTTATAATACGATATACACTTATCTGTAATATATGCCATATGTATTTACTTATAACAATTCTTGATAGAAATAATAGAACTTATTTCTGAGTACATATGTTTAGAATAGTACTATTAATTGGTTTTAGATTATCCTTGTTAGGAATATAAGTCACCTAACAGGTATTTGGGTTAGAAATATATAAACCAGGATAAACATTTTAGTACTATATCTTTAAGGGAATGCAAGAGCATGCAATTGGGTGTGGTTTTTCAAACAGCCATAAAATGGAGCCAGAAACCTGGGTTGTTTAATCTTAATCTCAGAAGAGAGTGTGTCTCCCTCTCTGTTTCCTTCTGTTGGAAAGTATTGCCGTTGCTCCATTTCTTCTAATTGACTGATATTACTGGATTTAATGTAAGTCTGATACTGAACTGTTTTTGACACTGGAATTTGATATTTGGATTATCCCTGGGTGAAAACTGACTGATTTTACCTGTGAATGACTTTTGGACTGCCTATTTTGGACTTTGCTTAAACCTTTCTGGAAGTAAAAACCTATATTTACTGTACAGTGTATCTGTGTGCTCTGTGTGTATTATTTCAACACTACTCTCTATAAGTCTCCTGTTATGTCCCTGGAACTTGCCAAAGTCCCCACCCAGGTCCGTCCATGCTGCGGGGGCGTTTGCTGCCCCTCATTGGCTGGCCTCCCTCGACGGCCGGCTATAAAAGCCAGCTGCAGGGTCCGGCCAGCCGCTGATCGCTGTGAGCCTGCTCCAGGCAGGGCTAACACGTTCAGTCCTTTATTGTTTCAATAAAGTCTTGTTGCATCCATGCCCTGGTCTAGCCTCTCATTGCTCAACTGCAACACTGGCGACGAGGGTGGGATGGCTACCAGAGGCAATCTGCAACAGCTGAAATCACTCAATTGCTGAGCCGCAGCCGCGCCACCGGAGAGCTCGGTCAGCAAGAAAACGAAAGTAAAGAGCGTCTGTAGCCGCTTGGTTAGCAAGCTACAGAGGAAAGTGAAGCGCTGCGAGCCGCAGCCGCTCAACACAAAGAGCGCGAAATTCAAACAGCTGTCGTTTGAATTTCTTGCCGGAATACAGCGCGGTGCTGTTATTCCGAGTCACTGACGCCTACGCAGGTGCGAAATTTGAAGCGCTATCAGAGGCGGCTAGCCATTACCGCCTACGCTTCCCAGGAGCGCGAAATTCGAAACGCTGCCAACAGCCGTTGCAGCCAAGCCACAATCGTTAACCCAGAGAGAGCAGAGAGGTTCTGTGAAGCCTCTCCAGAACTGAAGTCACTAGCCTGGCAAGAGCACAAGGGCCATTTGTTGTCCCAGAGAGATTTCTCAACAGCATAACCTGCAGAAGTTCTCAGCATGAACTCCAACCCAGCCTTCCCACCGTTCAAGCCGGATGAAGAGAAGTGGGAGTCATACAAAAATCGCTTTAATCACTATATCGACGCTATTGGTCTGGCTGATGCGGGGGAGCACAGGAAGAAGTCATTTTTCCTCAGTTATTGCGGGGCCATCGTTTTTTAATACCGCCACAGCACTCGTCGCTCCACGTGAGTTAAAGAATGTTCCCTGGGCAGAATTGCTGGAAATCCTCACCAATCATTATTCCCCTAGGCCCTCACAGATCGCGAGGCGTTACACCTTCCGGATGAGGAAGCAAGCTGAAAAGGAAACCGTCAACCAGTACATGGCCGCTTTGAGGACTGCAGCTCTCCACTGCGGGTTCGGGAACTACTTGGATGACATGCTCCTCGACCAGCTCGTCTGCGGGGTCAAGGACCTTCACCTCCAAAGGCGACTGCTTGCCAGGAAGGATCTCAACCTCTCCCAGGCCGTCGAGGAAGCCTTGGCTGCGGAACTGGCAACCCAGTCAGCCACCGAGATTCAAGGTCCTGTTCCCAAACAAAGCCATGCCACCATCCACTCAGAAGAGGTGGTCAACGAAGAGGATCCCAACGATCAAACAGATATCCACCGCCTCGCTCATGCCAAACAACCACAGGTAGGAGCCAGGCAAGAAAGCAACAGTTCACTGAAACACATCATCCTGTGCCTATCCTGTGGCGGACCTCACTCGAGAGCTACCTGAAAATTCAAAGGTGCCACCTGCAACAATTGCCATAAAAAGGGCCACATCGCCAGAGTCTGCCAGGCCGCACACAACTCAGCACAAAAGGTCCCTTCCTTTTCCCATTCTGGACTCCAAAGGCAAGTACTAAATTGTCACACTTGCTACCATGCTAATCACACCTGTCATTCTATTAGTAAAATCACACTCTCCATTTTATTAGAAGGTAAACCTTGTCGTATGGAGGTTGACACGGGGTCAGCGCTCTCAATCATCTCTTGGAGCACTCTCAAGAGAATCCAGCCCAGACTATCCAGAGACCAGCTACAGAAGTGCCAGCTCACCTTGAGGGACTATCAAGGGAAGGACATCCCAGTACTCGGCAAAGGCAAGTTCCTTGTTAATTTTAAAGCTTTCAAAGGCCACCTGCCCCTAGTGGTAGTTAACGGCAACCTCCCTAGTCTCTTGGGGCTTGATTGGTTCCCCTACCTCGGCCTAGGGTTAACAGGAGTCCATGCTGTCTCAACTTCCGACACTGACTCCTTATTCACTGACTATTCAGACGTATTCAGCGATGAGTTGGGGTGTTATAATGGTACCCCCATCTCATTTGCAGTTGACCCCCAAGCAGTTCCAGTCCGGCTGAAACCTCGTAGAGTCCCATTCGCTATTCGGCCTAAACTGGACGCGGAACTGGATAAGTTATTAAAGCAAGGGGTCATTGAGCCGACAGACTTCGCCAAATGGGAGACGCCAATTGTCACACCCCTTAAAAAGGACGACAGTCTGAGAATTTGTTCGGATTACAAAACAACAATTAACCGCTTTCTACAAGTTAGCGCTTACCCAGTCCCAGTCATTCAACATTTACTGCACACTTTTGAGCCTGGCAACATTTTTGCCAAATTGGACATGTCCCTGTTGACAACCAAACAGCCGAATTACAAACTATTGTGACCCACAGGGGTGCTTTCCGGTGCAGGCGTCTCCAGTTTGGTGTAAGTGTTGCCCCTGGCATTTTCCAATCCCTCATGGAGCGTATACTTCAGGGCCTCCCTGGCGTAGTACCCTACTTCGACGACATTTTGGTCTCGGCCAGGGACAGACCCCAACTCTTCCAGAGAGTCAGAGCAGTGTTAGACAGGTTCAGACAGCATGGCCTCAAATTAAAAAGGGAGAAATGTGCCATTGCCACTAGGCAAGTGGACTTTCTGGGCTATAGAATTGACGCCTCAGGCATTCACCCCCTAGAATCCAAAGTCAAGGCAATCCATGAGGCACCCACACCAACCACTAAAGCCGAGCTACAAGCCTTTTTGGGATTATTGAACTTCTATGCATCATTCCTACCCCACAAAGCGTCAGTAGCAGAGCCCTTACACAGGCTCTTGGATAAAAAATCACCTTGACTCTGGGGACACAAGGAAGACACCGCTTTTCGTGCAATCAAATCACTGCTCACATCAGATGCGGTCCTTATTCAATTTGACCCACATCTTCCATTAGTAACTAGCAGCGGATGCATCCCCTTTTGGGATTGGAGCTGTCTTAAGCCACAGACTACCCAATGGCTCCGAGGCACCAATCGCCTTCTTTTCCAGAACGCTCTCAGCAACAGAGCGTAACTATAGTCAAATTGACAAGGAAGCTTTAGCCGCAGTAGCAGCGGTAAAGAAATTCCTCTTTGGCCACAACTTCGAACTAATCACGGACCACAAGCCTCTCCTGGGTCTTCTATCCGGGGACAAGCAGACTCCCCAAGTGTTGTCTCCCAGAATGACGAGGTGGACCCTGTTCCTGGCAGCATACTCGTACAAGCTCATCCACCACCCAGGAAAAACATTAAGCCACGCAGACGCCCTCAGCCGCTGCCCCCTGCCAGCTCCAGCTGAGGACCCGGCCCCGGTCCACGCCATCTTCGAGGTCACCGAGCTCGACCTTCCTGTCACCGCCCTCGACATCGCCACCAAATCCAAGACGGACAAAACAATCGCCCAGGTACTGGACTGGGTGAGGAGGGGGTGGCCGGGCATTAATCTCGCAACCGAATTCACACCTTTTAAGACCCGTCAACAGGAACTATCTAGCTTGCAGGGCTGCCTGTTGTGGGGCACCAGAGTTGTTATTCCGGCCTCGCTTCGCACACAAGTCTTAGAGGCACTACACGAGGGCCACCCGGGCATCGTCCGGATGAAGGCGTTGGCTCGGAGTTACGTCTGGTGGCCTGGCTTGGACGATGACATCGTCAAATGGGTAAGCTCTTGCCAACCCTGTCAGGAATCCAGACCATCCCCTCCAGTCACCACCCCCACAAAGTGGGAGAGCGCCAACGCGCCTTGGTCAAGGCTTCACATTGACTTAGCGGGTCCCATACACGGCAAAACCTTCTTGGTGGTCATGGATTCATACTCTAAATGGATCGATGTGGCCCAACTATCCACGACCACCACGCAAGCAGTTACCAAGGCCTTGACCCGTCTATTCGTGACACACGGGCTACCAGATACTATAGTTTCAGACAATGGCCCCCAGTTTGCCTCAGCAGAATTCAGCCGTTTTGCCGCCAATCTTGGCATCCGACACATCTTCACGGCCCCCTTTCATCCTGCCAGCAACGGGTTGGCAGAGAGAGCCGTTAGGACCACAAAAGAAGCGTTAGCCAGATTCAGCAAAGAAGACTGGCATCACAGACTCTCCCGCTTCTTACTAAGCCAACACTCAACTCCGTGCATGGTCACCAATAAATCCCCAGCTGAACTTCTGATGGGCAGACGCCTAAGAACCATGCTGGATAGACTTCACCCTCACTATTGCCCTGACACTCCTCTTGCTTCAATGACAGGGGTCAGAGATTTTGTCTTGCAGGAACATGTCTTTGCAAGGAACTACGCCGGAGATCCACTTTGGATCCCAGGAGAGATTGTAGCCATCACCGGTCCCAGGTTGTACCGAGTCCAACTGGAAGATGGCCGCATCTGGAGAAGACACCTGGACCAGCTAAGGAAGCGTCAAGGTACCCTCGCCAGCACCGGATCGTGGGCACAGGTCAGCACCCAGGTGCCTCACCAAACCCTCATCAAAGACCGTCCCAGAGACTCTTCGCCACCATCACCCGAGCCGAGGGAGCAGACAGCAGACCGGGACTGCCCGATGGGTCCTCCGCCCGAGCCATCTGACGGGGACGCGACATCACCGGCCGGAAGCACGTCACCGATACCAACGCAGACCTCCGAGCGAGCCCGCACTCCATCACCAACCCAACCTGTTCCTTCGAACTCTGAGACACTTGACAGCTCGCCTGAGTTGCGCCGCTCAGGGCGCCAGCACAGACCACCCGCTTATTTGAATGACTATGCGTGTTCGCATCTGGGGGGAAGGGGTGTTATGTCCCTGGAACTTGCCAAAGTCCCCACCCAGGTCCGTCCATGCTGCGGGGGCGTTTGCTGCCCCTCATTGGCTGGCTTCCCATGGCAGCCGGCTATAAAAGCCAGCTGCAGGGTTCGGTCAGCCGCTGATCGCTGTGAGCCTGCTCCAGGCAGGGCTAACACGTTCAGTCCTTTATTGTTTCAATAAAGTCTTGTTGCATCCATGCCCTGGTCTAGCCTCTCATTGCTCAACTACAACATCTCCCTGTATGTGCTCATTCTCCTAACGGGGAATTACCTCAACAATCCTTCAAGCTTTGGAGGTTAAGAAATGTATCATTATTTGTTTTTGTTTTTTTAACATATACCTAGCAACGGATCACAAAAAGACAGATATTGATCATATTATTCCTTTTCAATAAAAATAATGTTATGCAAAGTTGCAGAAAAATACAGTAGAAGGAAAACAAATTAAGAGCAATAAAGTAAATTAACAAAAACTAGCTTCTACTGTCATTATCTATTGTAATTCTATATAACTCTCTATCCTTGAAATCTATTCTTACATCCCTCTCCTGAAAATGTATTGGTTGGACTAAATTAGCTCTGAACTATCCTCAGGCCTTATGATTCTGTACTTCTTTTACCTAATATACTTCTTAAATGATTACTGAATTCAATTTAACCTTTTATTTTTCATGAAAACCCAATTTTCACTTCTATACAACCAAGTTAACAGAAGCTTACTACTGATACACATAATCATTTTTGGCTCTTTCAATAAGCATCCATTTCCCATAACATATTGCATCCTACCCACTAACTTTCTAACAACATTTCTGCTATTTTTCTCTATCCATTTTCTATCTTTAGTAGATGTTCTAGCAAAGTACATGAATTCATCTACTTGATGTAATTTTTCATCATTTATGAAAAAATTTGTAATCACAGACACAATTTTTCCTGTCAAATATTTGTCTTTGATAAATTAATTTTCAGATCTATTATTTGGTGCATCATTTAATCTATTCAACATTTGATGTAAATCATTTGATTTCTCAGACTGCAATTAGGCATTGCTTGAATACGAAAGTAGGTATACACCAACATATCTCTACATACCCACAAACATTCTATGTATAATTATCCATAAATAAACACCCAAAGGGATATATATCCTTGTCTTATTCATGACCAATACTGAATCATTTGCTAAATGTCTCATTTATTCATATCTGAGTTTAGTGCAACCATAGACTGTTCTTATCACATGCAGCAGACACCCATCAATTCCATGTATGGGAAAAACAATCCATAACTCAGAACTTTTTTGTAGATAATAAACAATTCATTTACTTTTTCACATTCATAAATACTTAAGAGCAAAAATCTGGTCTGAAGTCACATTAGAATTCTCAAATGTTGTTCATTGTCATTGTAATATTTCAAATAGAATTTTTCCAAGCACACTTAACAAATTAGTCCTGCCACCTATGTAGTTTTGTTCATTCTCTCTTTTATTTCTCTGTTGGTAGAAATTTCTGTTATTTCTCTATTTTCTAGTTATGAGACACAGGTGCAGCTTCACATATACCTTAAGCTAGTTGCATAGCTACTCTATAAGCAAATATTTCTCACATTATGTCAAGTACAACGGCAGACTTACCATTTTTCAGTAGTCTTACAGCACATTACTTTCTTTTCATCATTGTGTTTTCCTGAATTCTAACATTTCACTTGTTTCTTTTTTTTTCTAGAAAATCATTTATTTGACATACATTTAAAACAGATATATATATATATATATATATATATATATATATATATATATATATATATATATATATATATACACACACACACACACACACACACACACACACACACACATACACATATACACATTTTACAGCATATATTGAGCAATAGTTAATTTTTTTCTTTTTCTTTATCATTGATGTGATCTACCTTGTTACAATAACTTCTTCATTCTTTTAATGTTTTAATTTCTCGATATAGTTTATGATTAAATACACATCTTCTGTCATTTCCATAACTTATCCAAATATCAAATATTACCTTTTCTTTAACCACTCATACCAAATGTTCCATATTTCATAATAGTCACTATCTTGTTTATTTTTTAACAATTTGGTTAGGCTATCCATCTCAGCTCATTCATGTATTTTTTTAATTAACATATCCTCTGAAGGAATGGAAGACAGTTTCCAGTTTTGTGCGTAGGTTATTCTGGCTGCAGTTATGATGCGCAAAATTAAATATTGATATTTTTCCTCCATGTTTAAATTTATCATACTTAGCAGAAAGTTTTCGGGTTCAAGTTTTAAATTTTGTTTTGTTATATTTAAAATCCAATTTCTAATATTTCTCCAAAATTTCTGAGCACATGGGCAAGTCCACCACATGTGAAAATATGTTCCTTGTGCATAGTTACATTTCCAACAGTTGTTTCAGTTACATTGTTTCACATATCACCATATGGTTTCTATACAATTTTCTAAAATTCTCTTTTTATTTTTTATTTATTTATTTGGTTTGTCAATTGTTTACAAGATAATAGGTACAAGTAAAAATATAGTTATGAATACATGGATACATATAAGAAAAATAAAAGAAATAAAAGAAACAGTAGGACAGGGACGGTAGGCACATTGGTTTGCTTATGCACGCCCTCTACAGACCTCTTAGGAAATGGATAAGGTCAATAGTAGATAGTCTAAGGTTAAAGTTTTAGGGGTTTGGGGAAGAAACCACAGAGTTAGGTAGAGTATTCCAGACATTGAACACTCTGTTGCTGAAATCGTATTTCCTGCAATTAAGTTTGGTGCGATTAACCTTGAGTTTGTATCTATTGTTTGTTCTTGTGTTGAAGATGAAATATTCATTGACAGGTAGGACATTGCAATGGATGATTTTATATACTGTACTATACTTAGATCAGACTGAAGGCGGTGTAGTTCTAGATTTTCTAGGTCTAGAATTTCAAGTCTGGTGGCATAAGGTGTTCTGCAATGAGTAGAGGAGTGGGGAACTCTCCTTGTGAAATATTTCTGGACTTTCTTAACTGTGTTAATATCAGATACGTAATGTGGGTTCCAGACTGATGAGCTGTATTCGAGTATTGGTCTAGCAAATGTTTTGTATGCTCTAGTTATTAGTGTAATATTACCAGAGAAAAAGCTTCGTAAGATTAGTTTAACAACTCTTAACACCGTTTTGGCTATGTTGTTAAAGTAGGCTCTAGCACTTAGATCATTAGAGATGAGTACTCCAAGATCCTTGACAGAGTTTGGATCATCAACAAGGTCTTGACTATTCAGCCTGTATTTTATTTTCTGATTTTTTTTTTTTGCCAATATGTAAGACAGAGCATTTATTTGTTGAGATTTGAAGTTGCCATTTGTTTGACCATTCTGATACATAGTCAAGATCTTTTTGAAGGGTAGCAGTATTGTCTGTGGTGTTGAATAGCTTTACATCATCAGCGAAGAGAATGCAGTTGCTCTTAATATGATCACAGAGGTCATTTATGTAGAGTATGAAAAGAGTTGGTCCTAAAACACTGCCTTGGGAGACACCACTGTTGACGGGTACAGAATTTGATAGGACGCTCCCAATTTTGACCATTTGTTATCTGTTTGATAGGTATGCTTCTATCCAGTTGTGCAGGTGTCCAGAGATACTATAAGATTTTAGTTTTAGGAGCAATTTGTCGTGTACCACTGAATCAAAGGCTTTACAGAAGTCTATGTAGATTGTGTCTATTGCTTTGCCCTTATCAAGTTGTGTAGTTCATATGTTTTTGCAGTGTAAGAGTTGCAGATTACAGGATAGTTTTTTTTCTGAAAACGAATTGTTTATTAGAGAGTAGGTTATTCGTTTCTAAGTGGAGGATAATGGATTGGTTAATAATTGATTCCATGACTTTACAGGTGATGCAGCATAAAGAGATTGGTCTGTAATTTTCAACTAGGCTGGGGTCTCTCTTTTTGAAGATGAGGATGACTGTGGCTTGTGATCATAATTTTGGCAAGGAGCTGGTCCTGAAAGATTTTTCAAAGATTATGCTTAGAGGTTTGGCTATGGCAGTGGATAGCTTTTTTAAGAAGTAGGGACATATTCCATCCAGTCCAATAAATAGAGATGGTTTTAGATTGCGTAGTGCTTTTTCAACATTGTCTTCTGTAAAATCGATATGTATTAGATCATTGTAGTTGTCTGTGGTTCGATTAGGAAATACTGGGCATGATCCATTACTGTTTACAAATACTGAGCCAAAGAATGTGTTAAACAGGCTGGCTTTAAAAGTGTTGTCGTTGCAGTCTTTATCATTAGGTTCTTTCAGGGGTGGCATGGACTTTAGTTTGTTGAGTCTTTTAGTTTGTTGTTTACAAAATTGTAGAAAGTGCGGGTGCAATTGGTGTGTAGAAGGTTTTCTTCTTGTTTAACATGACCAGATTTGTTTTTCCGCCAAAGTGATTTCTTTTTGGATTGAAGCTTTCTTATTGTTGGGGTAATTTGTTTTTTCTGGTTTTGGGAGTTGTTATTGATACATTTGTTATTTCCAACAGTGTCTGACTTCGGTTTCATTCAAAATTATTTCAATAGTTTATTTCTCGTTTTATTTTATTGTACAATCAGTGTTTAGCCTTTTCCTTTCCTTTCAAAATATCTTTTTAGTTTTAGTTTTAGAAGCAACATAGCAGGTCAAAACTCTACTTGCTCTGGAGCTGACAAACTTGGCAGAAATAGGAACTGGTGAAAAGTTCATGTCCTCAAAACTCCTTTTGAATTGAGAAGACAAGGATCTTCCATGTTGGCTCCACACAGATAATGCTGGGAATAGATCACAAAATAGCATTATTCAGTGGGATTGAGAGGGCTGGGGGCTGTGGAGTCTAAGCCATGCTCAACACCTTTCAGAGAGACACTTCACCTACCTACTCTTTTGGTTATGGTAGGAAGTTTCTTATTAATTTCTTTCTGAAAGATAAGCTACAGAATACCATGAGCTTTTCCTTCCAACCTGGATGAAAGATGTTCTGAGTAAATTTAAGGATTAATATGAATAGCTTTAATTTTTTGAAAACAGTAAAAGGGGAACTACAATGTTGATTTTGGAAAGTTAAGGAATTAGATGGATTTCAAAGAATATTTCCATAGGGTGCTTAAAATTTATAAAACAGTATATGGAGTCTTTGAAACTAATTGTAAGAAATCCTCCCATAGGAAAGTTTTGTTGGTTAAAAATTAGACAGATGAGGAGAAGAAACTTGAGAGAGAGAGAGCAAAATATTACTCTTAAAGCAAAACAGACCCATTAACACAGTGAAGCAACACTATTTGACTACATAAATAATTAAAGTTATTTGGGAACAACTTGCTCAGAAGTTACATAGAAGGCTTGGTGATACTCTAGCAGAGCACATAGAAGAACATCATATTTTATTGGATAAAACACAGACTGAGGCTGATTTGAATGTGGGTTTGGAGTTTTTAAAAATGCTAGATTATGAAAGTGATATGAAAAAAAGATGTGGGTCTGAAAATGGATTTTAAAATGCCAGGATATCAGAGCGGTAGAAAACAATAACCAATGGATTTACAAATGAAAATAGTTGATCTCTTCATAATCGAAGTGAATACATAGCCAATAAATCAGTGAGTAACTTGGAATTTACAAAAGTTCTGTGTGGAACCAAGGAAACTCTTTTGGAAAAAAACAAAGAGAAATTACTCAAGCTGTTCCTGGAAGAAGAAAAAGAGAAAATGATAAGAAATCAGCTTTTGGGACACCACTTAATGGAACTAAAGATTAAGTTTAAAATAAAAATAAAAGGAAGATTTATAAAGTGAATCTGTTGGAAAAGGGTTAAAATATATATCTTATGATTTCTGGTAGCTATTAATAGGACTTATTTTTGATCAGGATTGTATGACAAGGCTTTAAAATGGGGACAGATTTTTTTCTGTTTTATTTCTTAAAGAAAAGGATGTGTTTAGAAGTCTAACATTTATATGTTAATGTTTCTGATAGCTCTTAAAAATGGTCATAAGTCACTTTTGCTTTGTAAATGATGGGTTTTTTTTGGTAATTTGATTATTAATAAGGGATGAGATAAGGGAAGAAAATATTTTTTGAAAAAGATGAAATCGAGAATGTCAACTTGTTTATACATGTCTCCAGGGAGGGAAAAGTCATATTTTATATATTTTTATTTCTTTTCTGTGTTTTTAATTTTCTACTTTTTTTTCTTTAGTTTTTATATTTTTCTTCATTTGTATAACATTTTTATATTTGTAAAGTTTAATAAATCTATTGAAAAAAACTGAAAATATTTCTTTTATTTCCATCTAAAATTCTCTTTATTTTTTCATGTTTTTTAATTTAACTACTCTTCTTTTTTGATTAATTCTTGGCAGCTATATTTTTTATTTACACTGTATAACATTTTTGTCTTTCCCTAATATTTTGCATTCTTTTTCATCTGCTTGAGGTCTTCCAAATCTTTTCCCAATCTACTGAATTCTAAAGTATAAATTCTACCTCTTAGTCTAATCACAGTTTAAAGAAGCAGCAGCAGGGGTGGGATTCTACCAGTTCGCACCTATTCGCTAGAACTGGTTGTTAACATTTGTTAGGGATACATCCTAGCAGAATCTGCACAGCTCTCAGGCAGGCAGGCAAAATATGTGAGATAGAAGTTTTTGTAGCTTACACTCAGTAAAACAGATACACCGTGCTAGTTAAATAGTTTATTCCAGTAAGAGTTATAGCATAGTCAAACAGTCCATATATCATTCACTAGTTCAGTCCGTCCAGGGATTATTCAGTTGCAAATTCCAGTGTTGAAAAAGAGGTCAGTAAACTTACAAATATCAGTCCAGGAATATATCTCCTCGCAGTAGAGATATGAAGAAGTCACACCTCCTTTCTTCCTCCAGCGTTCAGCAACTCAGAAGTAGGGAAAACATGCAGTTAACAAACCATCAATCCAGTATAGTCAGCAATCGTCAGGTTCTCTTGCTCCTTCTTATGGCGGTTCAACACAGCACCCAAAATTACATGCTTTGCAGTTTAAAGTGACACACACTTAAACTTACAATCATAGTTTATATATATTATTTTACCCAAACTACATTAGGTAACCTATGTTATTCCTAACAACATTCTAAGCAGTTTGGAGAACCAGTTGTTAGAAGAAATTACTGGCCTAATCCTGCAAGGAAGGCAGGAAGGAAACATTCTGGTATTGCTTACAGAAACTGCCTCTCCATTAACCCTTATTGTATTCTTGGCAGGAGTAGACTTCCTGTCTCAGGAATGCCTCTGGAGTTTTTTTCCCCTCATTTGCTGGTACTTTGCTTGTGTGGAGTGACCATTTAAAGTTACAATGGCACTGAAAAAAGTGACTTATGACCATTTTTCACACTTACAAATGTTGCAGCATCCCCACGGTCATGAGAGACCAGGGGAGGAGATGTGTGCCTCGATGTGAGTGATATTGAGTTGGCCGCATGCAGCCAACAACATGACCACCAAGCCATGTCCACCCAGTTACATGACCACCAAACCACACCCACCACCTAAGCCACGCCCACAGAACTGCTTGTTAAAAATTTGAATCCCACCCCTGAGCAGCAGCCATGGTTACAGCTATGTATGATTAGCAATTAACCCAGGTTTTGCATTTAAGTTGTATTCTGAGCTGAGTAAAAACCTAGCAAGCTGTAATAATGACCAATGTCACATTTTGTAATTAATCACAGCTAATTAATCACACACGGGTGAAAAAAAATGTGCTTGAAAAGGATAGTGTTCAAGGATCACTTAATAAAATACTACATCTCTGCAGCAACTTTTAAATATCAAATTATAAATGAACATTTAGAGAAAGGGGGTGATATTTGCCAGAAATAGATTGTTTCATGAAAAGTTTAAGCAGTTCAGTGAAGAGGTAAGCTTTTAAAATTGTAATAAGTCAAGAGGGAACAGAGATTAGAGGGATCTTTACTTGTTGACATAAAAAGAAAATCAATAATAGCATGCATGTTTACAAAATCTTTCCCATTCATACAGCATGTCATTGGGATCCATCCTGTGTTCCCCTTGATAGCATAAATCTTCCCTTGTTGCCTACAGCCTCAGTGATTAAATAAATAAAAAATCAACTTCCTTACGAACAAGCAGCACTCTGATCTCCAATTCGTTTATCTTCAGGGCTCATTAATATAACATTACTGCAACAAACAGCTAAAGGGAGTGGGGGGAGCAGTGTCAGGCTGAATAATAGAGTTGTTTTGAGGATATAACAATTAGGTTTGGAGTGTGCTATCAACTAAGACAGACACAAGAAATGATTGTACCAGGTTGATGAACTAGCACTGTGGAGGTGGTGAGGTCTTGCTGGACTCCTCCACTGGGATATACTGTAGCCAGCTACAAATAGAACTGTAGAACAAAATTGATACGTTTTGGTTTAGCTTTTACCAGAGCTCTTGGCCAACAGAATATGGTACTTTATGTTTATATCAAGAAAGAGATGCTGTATTGGGTCACTATATCGTTACAGAAGTGTAATCAATAATGCTCTGATGGCATGGTGGTCATTGCTATCCATATTTATATGACATTAGTACAAAGTCATTAAGAAGTATAATGGGAAAGAACAGTTGTAGGATTATTACTTTTCAAATATACTGTTCAAAATGCATTTGTTCTGTAGGAAATGTTTTAATCTAATTTAGATTATTTGTAGAACATGATTGTGATTACATCAAGTCATTGTCAACTCTTAGTAATCATATAGATAGATTTTTTCCAAATGATCTGTTCCTAATCTGACCCTTTAGCTTTTCCAATGGTGCTTTTCCATCAGTGCTGTAATAGAATCCATCTTGCTGCTGATCATCATTTTCTCTATCCTTTCACCTTTTCCAACATGAGACCTTCTCCAGAGAGCTAGGTCTTGGAATAATGTATTGAAGTAAGATAATTTGTGCTGGATCATTTTGCCTGGAGTGGGAACCTCAAGTTAATTTGTTCAATGTTCCAGTGGTTTGTTTTTTTGGCTATTCACAGTATATTCAAGAGTCATTCCCAACCTCATTTCAGAGATGTCTTATCTTGCTTCTTCAAAGTTTTAACTGCTAGTTCCTTTACTATTAATCCTAAAAGCAGAAGTAAAGGTCATTAGTTTGGTCTTCTTGATATTTAGTCCCCTTTTTCCACTTTGCACTTTGATTTTTTATTACTAGAGTTTGCATATCCTTTGCATTTTTGTCTTTCAGGGTACTGTTATCAACAGTGCAAATTATTGATGCTTCTTTCTCCAGTTTTAAAAGCAGTGCTTAGCTTATTCCAACCCAGCTTTCCTTAACATATATTTGGCATATATATTGACTAAATAAGGAACAAATATTGTCACACTCCTTTGCCTTTTTGGAAGCAGCCTATTTCACCATATACTGTTCATATTGTGGCTTCCTGACCTGTACGTTCTAATTTTTCTGGACACTTTCCATGGCTTGATGGGATGGATACAGTCAAAAGTCTTTCTTTAATTACTGAAACACGTAGTAACTTAGCTTTCTCAATTGTTCAGCATGCATCTGCAATAATGTCTCTTGTTCTGCAACCATTTCTAAAACTAATTTGAACATCAAGTATCACTTTTTCCATATAGGGATCTAATTAGCATTGGATGATCATAAGCATTGTTTTTCTAGCATGTGAAATTAAGGAAATTGTATGATAGTTTACCCGCACTGTTAAGTCTCCCTATTTTGCCATTATAATGTAATTTGACCAATCTTTTCCAATCTGTTGGCCATTGTATCATTCTTCATATTTGCTGACATGGATTGCTTAGAACCTTTATTGATTTTTCTTTGGTTGCTTGCCATATTTTGGTGGCTTTTAACAGAATTAATTGAATAACAGTTAGGAGGCACCTTGGAGGTCTTCTCATCCAATCCCCTGTTGAGGCAGGAAATCCTATACCATTTCAGACAAATGGTTGTCCAATCTCTTCTTAAAATCCTCCATTGTTGGAGCACTGATGAGTTGCAGGTCCCAGTGCCGGGATGAATCAGCTGATGACCTGCACCCAGGCAGACTGTCTGGGTGGGCTCCTCTTGATGGCAAAGATGACAGCGACACAAAGGTTTCTTTTGGTGAGAGGAAAAAGCCCAGAGCAAACTTTGCCCCTCTCTTTTATTGTGCAGCAAGCAGGGGGGTGGGTTTAGGTTACATGAGGTTAGACAGGAACAGGAAACACTGCCATATATGGTTAATCCTTATGCTATAGCTGACTCAGGATTTTATACAGGAACAGGAATCATTGCCATATATGGCTAATCCCTAGTGACTCAGGTTTTACACGTAGCTGTTCCTATAGTGTCACCCTATATATGTATTGTATGTGTATTGGGTTGTCTGTGTACGTGACTTCCTACTGATGTGTCATGTCGCAACATCTCCTCTGTTTTTATTTTGTTTTTAGGGCTATTTACTCACTATCCTCACTGTTATGTCCAGTCTAGGTCCTCCGACTCATCCTGTCATAGGTTCATGAGAATTCGTGGTTCCCCTTTGGCAGCATCTTTGGTGAACTCGTTATCAGAGTTATCGGAATCCGAGGAGAATTGCAAGAGGGCCTTTTTCTCTATTAGCGCATTAATTTGTTTTTGTTTTGAGTATAAATCCAAATCAATTTGGCCAAATTTTCTTTTAAGGATTTCTAAGAATTTACCTATCACACATGGTCCAATGGTACATGCCAACAAGAGAAGGATAAGTGGACCAGCTATAGCAGATAACAATGTTGTTAACCATGGGGAAAGGTTAAATAGTCCTTGATACCAAGTATGTTGTGAAGCTCGTTCCCTTTCTCTTTCTTTTAATCTGGTGTCTAGTTCTTTCATGGAATCTAGGACAACTCCTGAGCTATCAGCATAGAAACAACACTCTTCTTTAAGAGCAGCACATAGTCCCCCTTGTTTCAAAAACAAGAGGTCTAGGCCTCTGCGGTTTTGTAAGACCACCTCAGATAAAGAGGTAAGAGAAGTTTGCAAGGCAAGAATGGATTTTTCGACCCTTCTAAGATCTTCATCTATGGTGGCACTTAACTGGCGAAGATGCTGATCAGAAGTAACAAGGCCAGGTATACCTGTGGCCGTCCCAGAAGCCCCCAATCCCAGCAGTACAGCTAGCATCAAAGCAGTTACTACTTCTCTTTTTGCCCTAAGGTTATATTGTCTAGGTTCTAGTAAAGAATCAAAATCTTCTGAGTTATATACATCAATTTTGGGAAACAATTGTACCTGAATACAAAATGATTTTTTTGTCAATAATACATAATCATTTCAGCAAAGTCAAAATGTAATTTGGGGAAATAGGAAGAAATCATGGTGTAATTAGTTGTAGAGTTGAGTATTTGTCCATAAGCGTCCTTGATGACCCATGTGATGTTGTGTGGTTTGTGGGCGTTAAGGCTGGTGGATGTCCCATCAGTCCAGCGAAACGAACAGCCAAGCAGGAAGAAGAGGAGTGCTGTCATCTTTTTCGGATGATGGCTCCGCTGGTTGTGGGCGGTGATATGGGCGGACACACCTTGCAGGAACCCAAAGAGTTCTGTCAGGAAGCTGGACCGCTGCGTAGCCTCGACCCCAGGTGATCAATTCGGCAGGTCCTTTCCACGCAGGATCAGGTAACTGTCTATAATAGACTAGTGGTCTCGAAGTGGGAACAGGTGGTTTAGTAAAGTGTCGAGACGCAGCAGACAGGGAGGGTGCCAGTGAGATTGAGGAAGTTAAGCGTATACAGACAAACATTTAACACATTTTGTAATACTGGGAGGCTAGGGGGCCTTAAGGCCTTTTGACCCCATGTATCGTTGCAATGCCAATTTTAAGGTTTGATGAGCCCTTTCAACAATAGCTTGCCCTGGCTATTGTAGGCAATCCCAAACTTGTGGATAATGGACCAGTGATAGCAGAACTCGGAGAATTGAGAGCTGATATAGGCTGGTGCATTATCTGTTTTTAGATTTTTGGCAGTCCCAGTACTACGAAGGTCCGAATACAATGATTGATAACGTGCTTTGACGTTTCTCCCTTTGAGGGTGACCATGATGAACCCTGAATAGGTGTCAATAGACACGTGAAGGTATTTCCAAGGGGCAAAAGGTGAGAATTGAGTGACATCCATTTGCCATGTCTCACAAGCCTCTATGCCCCTGGGATTAATCCCTTGAGGAAAAGTTTTTGCTTGCAAACTGCAAGTGGGACATTGTTGGATGATTGCCTTTGCTTCTTCCAGAGAAATGCCAAATTGTTTAACCAAAGCCTTTTTGTTTTGATGAAAATAACTATGACTTTCCCCTGCTGATAGAGGGGAAGGTTGAGGCATCTTAATACTGATTGGAAGTATTTTACAAGCAGTATCAGCTACCTGGTTCCCTTCAGAAAGGAAACCTGGGAGATGTTGATGACTACGTATGTGGGCTACGAATAGAGAATGGGTCCTAGATTGAATGAGCATTTGCAGCTGAAGCAACAGTGTCATTAATGATGGTTGTATAGAAGGAGATAGATATGCCTCAAAAATATGTAAGACCAATTGGGAGACATATAGACTATCCGTTATGATGTTAATTGGTTGTTCAGAAAATGTTTTCAAAGCCAAGTTAAAAGCAGCCAATTCAGCTTATTGTGCTGAAGATTGGGGCTTTGTCAGTTGCTTGTGCCAGTTGCCTTGATCATACCAGACACAGGCACCATGAGTTTTAGAGCCATCAGTGAAGATTGTGATGGCTTGAGTTAATGGAAAAGCAACTACTGGAGAGGAAAAGGTAATAGGTATCGTTTTAATTAACTGCAAACGAGGGTCAGAAGGGAGATGGCAAGAGATGGGACCAATCCAATTTTCCAGAGCGTCCTGTAATACATCAGATGTCTGAAAAAGGGGGTCCCATTGAGACAGTTTGAAAGGAACATGTATTGCCTGGAGATCATGGCCGAGTAGGGCCTTAGCTCGGTGACGCCCCTTAGTACAGAGCAAGGCAAGCTGAAGGGCCCGAGAGGTAATAGTTGCCCTAGGAGTATGGGGAAGGTGAAGCCATTCAATGATGCACAGCTTCTTTGTTTTGGGGGCTGTTTGGAAGAGAATAGCTGTGAGAAGAGCTGGTGTGGGCAAGATAGCCAAAGATAGCAGACAGTTGGGGGTGATGCGATCAGGCCCTTGAGGGCATGGAATAGAGGGGAAAGGGTTGCAATAACAAGAGTGGCTACTATAGTGTTAACAGGAAATGAAAAAGATCTTTCACCTCTGAGAGAGAGGCAATTAAGAGCGGATGAGTCATAAAGAAAGGGGCAGCGACCACCCCTTCCATGATCAAAGAGGAGTTTGGGATGATAGAAGTTGAAAGCAGAACAGGAAAAGCTGTTTGTGTGGAGCGGGCGGCAAGTTGGGAAGATGTTAAAAGCAGAGATTGAGGAGCAGGATTTGCATTTCCACCACTTGCCGGGGCTTGGAGGACCTTAGGAAAACAAGAGAGGTCCTCTGGATCTATTTTTCCTTGAATCAAGGCTTCCTGAAAGGCATTACGAAGCAAGGGGGAGGGGTATTAGAGGGGAAGGAGTCAGGTTTTGTAAGGGAAGATTTTGAGGCTGAAAGGCTGTAGGGAGGGGAGGGGGGAAGAGGGGGGAGAGGAATGCGAGGAATGTAAGGTAGGATGTAAAGTTTTTGTTGAAGGGGAGGAGGGAGGGGGCGGGGGTGTTTGAAGACGAAGAGGAGATGGGTGAAGTCTCTGCTGGAAGAGGAGGTGGGGATTAGACAAAGAAGCTGCTGAAAGAGCAGGGGGGATTAGGCAAAGAAGCTGCCGAAAGAGCAGGGGGAATTAGGCAAAGGAGAAGGAGAGGGAGGGAATCTTGTTGATTCAAAGTTGAATCAGAAGAAGGATAAAAAATATCAATCGCAGCCATGAGCGCTCTCCAGGTACAGAGAATATGTGGTGCTGCCCGAGGAGGTTGATGGATCCATTTCCCAATTTTCTCCCATGTGGAGCGTTTAAGAGTGCCATCCTCGGAGTAAGCTGGGCAATGTTTTTGAAGATAGAGGAGAAAAGATATTATAGCTTTCCTTGAAAGAGGAAAGACTGTCATGCCATTAGTTCTTTGCAGAGCATTGGCCTTCCTGACTAAAAAATGAAGTTCATCCACATGCTTGGACAGAACTTTGGAAAGTGGGGAGCCCATACTTACGAATGCGCTTTACCGTTGCCGGTGGCGTAGTACAGGAGTCAGGCGACGCCTCCCTAGAAAAGGAGCACGTTGTGAAGGGGACGTGAAAGCGATCACGTCGGGGTCACCAGTTGATGAGTTGCGGGTCCCAGTGCCGGGATGAATCAGCTGACGACCTGCACCCAGGCAGACTGTCTGGGTGGGCTCCTCTTGATGGCAAACATGACAGCGACACAAAGGTTTCTTTTGGTGAGAGGAAAAAGCCCAGAGCAAACTTTGCCCCTCTCTTTTATTGTGCAGCAAGCAGGGGGGTGGGTTTAGGTTACATGAGGTTAGACAGGAACAGGAAACACTGCCATATATGGTTAATCCTTATGCTATAGCTGACTCAGGATTTTATACAGGAACAGGAATCATTGCCATATATGGCTAATCCCTAGTGACTCAGGTTTTACACGTAGCTGTTCCTATAGTGTCACCCTATATATGTATTGTATGTGTATTGGGTTGTCTGTGTACGTGACTTCCTACTGATGTGTCATGTCGCAACAGAGCACCATAACTTCCGGAGGCAAGTTGTTCTGATTAATTGTCAGAAAATTTCTCTTCAGTTCTAGGCTGGTTCTTGTCTTGTCCCACACACACATGCCCACACCACGGATCTTAGAAATCTCTATTAAGCCCCAAATAGTCTTCCCCGGAAATTCCTCATGCCTACACCAGTGCCACCCCCAAGGGTTCAATCGGCAAATTGGTTTCCTAACCAACTTTACCATCTAACCATGGTTTCCTCTTTCATGTTTCCAACTTTGCCATTACAATCTTCGGTCACATCTCCTGTCACAAGCAGCACATCATGCTTGCATGTTCTGTCTATTTAAAATTGAACTTGATTATAAAATGTATCAATGTCCTCTTCTTCCACATCAGTGCTTAGAACAATAATTGTCACATTAAAAGGTTGTCTATGAAATTTCACCAATGTTATTCAATCACTGATTGCATTTCAGTCAAGTACTGTTTTTGCTATACACTGCCTAAAATAAAAGTAATGTTGTTCCTTCTTTGTTTTTCATGCACTGAGTATGATCTTCAGTATGATCTCCTCACTGAAAGTGTCCAATCTCAATCTCAATTCTCTGCTGTCAAATTTTAGTTGTTACATTTTGTCTTTCTCTGTTTTGAACTTTTCCCCTGTTCATGCTAATACATTCCATGTTCCCATTCTGTCTTTCAGATTTTATTTTTCTGTGTGGAAACATTAGCAACTAGACATCCTAAATTTAGCCACACCATGAACATACTTGTGTACATATGTCAGTCTGGACTCCTGGTGATTTATTGGAAAAGTCTGTGTACTTTGCCTGGAAAGATTTTAGAAGTAGGTTGTCACTGCCTCCTTCTTAGGCTGACAGTGGCTGGTCTAAGATCACCCAGCTAATTTCATACCTAAAGTGGGAATATAACTTTCAGTTTCTAACTGGTACCTTAACCACTACAATAACAGGCTTGTCAAACACCTTTGGTACACTGAAATATCCTCAGTTCTTCCTCAGTAGCATGTCAATAGCCCACCATCTGATACTATAATGATAATTGTTTTATGTGCTCTATCAATGTGGGTTTTCTTGGTAAAAATGCAGGAATGTCTTCTCCCATGCAATATGAATTTATGCCTTTACTATTGTCACTGAACAAACTATCTGCCTCCAGCATCTTCCTATACTGCTGCTGCTCAGTATATGTGCCTGTTTGGGCAGCTGAAATGACCTTCCCACCTTGGGTGACCCTGCATGTACTCCCATTCTTCACTCATCCCTCCCAGACACTAAAACCATAACCCTGCCAAAATGAGGTAGCAGAACAGGGCTTGGGGTGTGAGAGGGGGAGGAGAGATTACTTATATGCAGTTCCTATTTTCATTAAGTACCTACTAAAGTCCAGAGAGAACTTAAATCATATTTCAGTTTGGTTTACAGCTTCAAGTTTTATAATAAAAATAAAGGAGAAGGAAACAATGGCAATTTCATTTTGAAAGTCTACTTCAAACCAACAGATCCTTAAAAAGTCTCAGATTACACTTTCATGGATCAAATTATTTTGAAAAGCATAAATACAGTATTATTTGGGGAGGGAGAGATTTCAACTATCTAAATATAATCAACTTCTGAAAACTCCTTAATTTAAAAATACATGGATAAAAATCAACCATTGCTGCAACTGGGAAACTGAGCATTCTAGATGAAGCTAAATCTAAAACCGCTAGAGAATTCCTGGAAGCCTGGCATTCAGACAAATCAGCTATCATATCTTATGTGTCTACATAAGATAAATTACCTTATACACCATTCAAAAGGACCAAAAAAAAAAAAAATCTCAGAAGAAAACAACCAACATGTGCTCCTGGATGAAAAGGCTGGCTCTTGTCCAACTTCCTAGTGCTCCTTCCTCAACCCCAATAATCAGAGCAGAATCACTCTCTGGCTTCTCAAGTACCAAGAAAAAGCCAATAAAGGTGATCTTTCACAATATTAGCTTACAAAGTGTATCTATCTCTTGTCAGGCTTGTCTGATGTTTCTGCCTCTCACATCTTCAAACAAAGGAAGATATATAATTGGTCGGTGAAGAAAAAAAAGCTGATTTTACTGTTCTCTTTAAAAGTCTGAAAAATATTAGACGTTAATCTTTGTCCCAAGGTTGCCTCAGAGGATTGCCCAAAAAACTATGGGGTGATTTTGCTCATTGCTATATTTCTTTTCTGGATATTTTCAATATTGTGTTAAATATAATGACCAAAGGGTGATTTTCTTTTAAATCAAGCTGTTCTTCAGAAGATGTTTTAGTTCTCAGCAGGGTCCTTAGCCTGGTTCCTTATATCTGGAAGCATCATTATAAGTATAGATTAACACCAGGCAAAAAAAAAAAGACCTAAGAAATTACCAAGGAGGTAACCAATCAAGCAGACAAACAATTAGCCTAATCCAAGAAACTGCCAAAAACAGTTAAGTAGACAACAAGTACCCTAATCAAGGTACTACCAAGGAGAAAAGTCATATGCATATAAACACTGGTGGGGCAAGCTGTTGTATATAAAACAGGAAGCAAACCCTATATTCACTAACAGTGCTGTTTCCTAGTTGAGTAAGGAACTACAAACAAGCAAACAACCAAACTCAGAGAGTACCAAGGACTCAGCATAGCAACTTTTTATTAAACTTCAATAGTATAGTTTGCTTGTTTGTTTGGGGACCTGATCTGTATTTGCAGTTAAGGCAGCTGCCTGGATTTCAGATCTGATCCACTTTTATTTAAAGAGCTCTGTACAAATAGGATCTTTCCCAATGTTGCTACCTTCAACTATTATGATTGAAGTTCTCCAGCTGTTATTTATTGAATGCATCTGTTCTAACCCAGAAGCAACATTTTGACACAGTTCCTTCAGAACTGTTCAATTAGTGGCAGTTAAATCTAGGTCAGATTGGATATCTGGTTTGGATATTTTCCAGGTCAAGACATTTAGAAAATAAAAATTCTTTGACACTGTACTCAAGGTTTCAACACATTCTTTGACACTGTTGTAAAGGAAATACTCAAGGATCAGTCTTCCCCCGGAAATTCCTCATGCCTACACCAGTGCCACCCCCAAGGGTTCAATCGGCAAATTGGTTTCCTAACCAACTTTACCATCTAACCATGGTTTCCTCTTTCATGTTTCCAGCTTTGCCATTACAATCTTCGATTCATCTCCTGTCACAAGCAGCACATCATGCTTGCATCTTCTGTCTATTTAAAATTGAACTTGATTATAAAATGTATCAATGTCCTCTTCTTCCACATCAGTGCTTAGAACAATAATTGTCACATTAAAAGGTTGTCTATGAAATTTCACCAATGTTATTCAATCACTGATTGCATTTCAGTCAAGTACTGTTTTTGCTATACACTGCCTAAAATAAAAGTAATGTTGTTCCTTCTTTGTTTTTCATGCACTGAGTATGATCTTCAGTATGATCTCCTCACTGAAAGTGTCCAATCTCAATCTCAATTCTCTGCTGTCAAATTTTTAGTTGTTACATTTTGTCTTTCTCTGTTTTGAACTTTTCCCCTGTTCATGCTAATACATTCCATGTTCCCATTCTGTCTTTCAGATTTTATTTTTCTGTGTGGAAACATTAGCAACTAGACATCCTAAATTTAGCCACACCATGAACATACTTGTGTACATATGTCAGTCTGGACTCCTGGTGATTTATTGGAAAAGTCTGTGTACTTTGCCTGGAAAGATTTTAGAAGTAGGTTGTCACTGCCTCCTTCTTAGGCTGACAGTGGCTGGTCTAAGATCACCCAGCTAATTTCATACCTAAAGTGGGAATATAACTTATGGTCTTTCAGTTTCTAACTGGTACCTTAACCACTACAATAACAGGCTTGTCAAACACCTTTGGTACACTGAAATATCCTCAGTTCTTCCTCAGTAGCATGTCAATAGCCCACCATCTGATACTATAATGATAATTGTTTTATGTGCTCTATCAATGTGGGTTTTCTTGGTAAAAATGCAGGAATGTCTTCTCCCATGCAATATGAATTTATGCCTTTACTATTGTCACTGAACAAACTATCTGCCTCCAGCATCTTCCTATACTGCTGCTGCTCAGTATATGTGCCTGTTTGGGCAGCTGAAATGACCTTCCCACCTTGGGTGACCCTGCATGTACTCCCATTCTTCACTCATCCCTCCCAGACACTAAAACCATAACCCTGCCAAAATGAGGTAGCAGAACAGGGCTTGGGGTGTGGAGAGGGGGAGGAGAGATTACTTATATGCAGTTCCTATTTTCATTAAGTACCTACTAAAGTCCAGAGAGAACTTAAATCATATTTCAGTTTGGTTTACAGCTTCAAGTTTTATAATAAAAATAAAGGGAGAAGGAAACAATGGCAATTTCATTTTGAAAGTCTACTTCAAACCAACAGATCCTTAAAAAGTCTCAGATTACACTTTCATGGATCAAATTATTTTGAAAAAGCATAAATACAGTATTATTTGGGGAGGGAGAGATTTCAACTATCTAAATATAATCAACTTCTGAAAACTCCTTAATTTAAAATACATGGATAAAAATCAACCATTGCTGCAACTGGGAAACTGAGCATTCTAGATGAAGCTAAATCTAAAACCGCTAGAGAATTCCTGGAAGCCTGGCATTCAGACAAATCAGCTATCATATCTTATGTGTCTACATAAGATAAATTACCTTTATACACCATTCAAAAGGACCAAAAAAAAAAAAAATCTCAGAAGAAAACAACCAACATGTGCTCCTGGATGAAAAGGCTGGCTCTTGTCCAACTTCCTAGTGCTCCTTCCTCAACCCCAATAATCAGAGCAGAATCACTCTCTGGCTTCTCAAGTACCAAGAAAAAAGCCAATAAAGGTGATCTTTCACAATATTAGCTTACAAAGTGTATCTATCTCTTGTCAGGCTTGTCTGATGTTTCTGCCTCTCACATCTTCAAACAAAAGGAAGATATATAATTGGCCGGTGAAGAAAAAAAAGCTGATTTTACTGTTCTCTTTAAAAAGTCTGAAAAATATTAGACGTTAATCTTTGTCCCAAGGTTGCCTCAGAGGATTGCCCAAAAAACTATGGGGTGATTTTGCTCATTGCTATATTTCTTTTCTGGATATTTTCAATATTGTGTTAAATATAATGACCAAAGGGTGATTTTCTTTTAAATCAAGCTGTTCTTCAGAAGATGTTTTAGTCTCGCAGGGTCCTTAGCCTGGTTCCCTTATATCTGGAAGCATCATTATAAGTATAGATTAACACCAGGCAAAAAAAAAAAGACCTAAGAAATTACCAAGGAGGTAACCAATCAAGCAGACAAACAATTAGCCTAATCAAGAAACTGCCAAAAACAGTTAAGTAGACAACAAGTACCCTAATCAAGGTACTACCAAGGAGAAAAGTCATATGCATATAAACACTGGTGGGGCAAGCTGTTGTATATAAAACAGGAAGCAAACCCTATATTCACTAACAGTGCTGTTTCCTAGTTGAGTAAGGAACTACAAACAAGCAAACAACCAAACTCAGAGAGTACCAAGGACTCAGCATAGCAACTTTTTATTAAACTTCAATAGTATAGTTTGCTTGTTTGTTTGGGGACCTGATCTGTATTTGCAGTTAAGGCAGCTGCCTGGATTTCAGATCTGATCCACTTTTATTTAAAGAGCTCTGTACAAATAGGATCTTTCCCAATGTTGCTACCTTCAACTATTATGATTGAAGTTCTCCAGCTGTTATTTATTGAATGCATCTGTTCTAACCCAGAAGCAACATTTTGACACAGTTCCTTCAGAACTGTTCAATTAGTGGCAGTTAAATCTAGGTCAGATTGGATATCTGGTTTGGATATTTTCCAGGTCAAGACATTTAGAAAATAAAAAGGCAACACATTCTTTGACACTGTACTCAGGCTTTGTTATCTCCAGCTTGGTAAAAAAAAACTTGAACAGCCTCTCAAAGAAAAGAAAAAGAAAAGGGCAAGCTATGGGTTTACTGAGATAGGGCAAACTACCTCAATTTGTCATGCAATTGCTTCAGCAAAAGCATTTTTTTAAAAAATAAGCATACTGTTGTAAAGGAAATAACTGTCAAGGATCATGAACCATTAAATATAGGTGATCTGTGAACATTAACAGTAGCAAACTTTAGAGTGCATAGCATAATATAATGCAATTTGATTTTCGTATTATGTCTTTTGTAGACACATGATGCTTTGCAGAGAAAAATGATACAAGGCACACTACAGAGTGTGAGCTACAGAAAGCAGACTCTAATCGACGCTACATGATGAATAGATTAAAGCTTTTAGTCCCCAGGCTGAATGCACAAAAGAAAATGGGAACTGAGGTAAAGACAGGAGAATGTAACAAGTATTTTAGAACACAACTAAGTCAAAATGAAATGGGAAGTGTATGATTAATAGTATCTTTAAGTGGGAATTCATATTAAGTAATATGGCTTTCAAATTCTAAAATAAATGGAATGAGATATAAAGTAGGGAAAAAGTTAAGACACATTAGAGAGGAAGGAATAGAGCAAAGAAGCTGACTTATATTTTAAAGTAGTTCAAAAATTTTGGAAGAATATTACTAGCTATCAATTGTGGGAACAGAGTGAACTCACAAATAAGGTTATAATTTAGTCACAGGAAATAGAGGCTGGGCTATGTTCTCAGCTAATCTGAGATATTTGCCTCCCTGTGGCAGTGAGTACATCATTCATTTTAGATTTCAGATGTGTGATGGCTACATATGGAATTAGAAGACGTGAGCATTTTCATGAAATGGCAATGATAAAGAAGGGATTTGTTTTCAGAATATAACTGTCATGATAGGTGTACCCCAGTGGTGGGATTCAACTTTTTTTACCACCGGTTCTGTGAATGTGGCTTGATGAGGGTGCTTTGCGCACACACAGAGGGTTTGATACTGACCTTCTCCTGCAATCCTGCACTCTCTCTGTATCTTCAACAGCTGACGCATGGCTATCTGCTGTGCCACATGAAGCAGCTGAGCTTCAAAATCAGGAAATAAAGGTCAGTACAGAGCCGTGATGGTGAACCTATGGCACACATGCTGGAAGTGGCATGCAGAGCCATCTCTGTCAGCACGCGAGCCATCGCCCCAGAGCAGGTCCACTGCACAAGCACACATACTGGCTACCCACCAGTTGATCATCGGGTAGCTGCCACACATGTGCAGGGAGAAGGGCACGTGCAGGAGACATGCATGCATGCACAGAAATGGGCGACACACATGGGGGGTCACATGTGCATGTGCAGAGATGTGCGGTGCACATGGAGGTTCACATGTATGCACAGAGACACGCGGCGCATGTGGGGGTCATGCACACATGCACAGGGGGCTTAGGGGTCCCACGTGCATTGCCTTATGGTGCTGGTGTGTGCGCACACTTTTGGCACACAAGGACGGAAAGGTTAGCCATCACTGGTATAGAGCCAAGGTGGGTGGGAGGACCCAGCAGCTGATCATTAGAGCAAACCGATTCGCTCACAGATGATCCTCTCAGCTACCAGTTCGGTTGAACCAGGCCAAACCAGTAGAATACCACCACTGGTGTAGCCAGCTACAAAAAACACATTTGGTGGAAGATAAGCTAATATTTTTAGCCAGCAAGCAGCATCTGTAGGAACCTGCTGCTTCAGCAGACTGACAAAAGGAGTGTCATCAGATATTCAAACACATATTAAGATTGTGATTTAGTTTACACGTTGAAACTTTTTGAAAACATGATGAATTTCAATGTTGCTTATTCCAGAACATAATGTGCTGATAAGTCAATACATTATTATGATTGTTCCAGAACCTATTTTAAAGAAAGCATTTGCTCAAGTTATATTGCAAGTCCTTACTGGAATCAGAAATTTTGAACACAGTAATAGTGCCCTTCTGTTCTAACCTCATAAATAGTGAGAGATGGTTGTAAAGGTACCCTCTTCTAGATTTAGGAATTAAAATGCTATGTCACAGATGTACTATAAATAGGTAGCTTTTAGTTCTTAAAAAAGACATTTAAGGAGGTGTGACTGCCTTGCTCCCTAATAAAATGTGATATTTAACATTCAGAGCTTGTTCAAAGTGGAACTTAATAAAGTTCTCCAAAGTAACCATCAAGCCATTTAAGGTTACTGGCTTTTATAAAAGTCTATAAAAAGGAAGCCTAATATCTCAGCAGAAGTTTCTGCCACCAGCTGTAGCCACCCACAAGTTTTCTTATGTTCCACCATAGCAGGCATAGCAGCTGCCTCCACAATTCTTGGTTATCTGGCATGATTCAGAAGCTGAAGGATCAGAATGCATATGCTGCATTTAATATCATTGCTTCTAGCCTTGAGAATGGGATAGAATTTAGTTCATAGTAGAAAGAACAGAAGAAAATGTTGCATGATAAAATGTATGGTTGCTTAAAAGAGAGTTGAGTTTGCTGGTGATGCCTTTAAACAATGTGTTATGCAATCTGGTTTTAAGGCATCTGTGCAGGAAAGAAGTTGATGCAGTTGCTGAGAAATTACCCTCAAATCTATATTTGAAGAATGGTTTATTAAATTGAGATCAAACTAGATTAATTAGATGAAATGAAGTGGATATATATATATATATATATATATGTAGATCTTTGGTTGTTCGGGTTTTCTCCCGCGTAAGATTCGAAGTATCTAGGCAACGTTTCGATGAAGTCTCATTCATCATCTTCAGGCTTCTGTCTCCGGCTCTGTGCTTCTCAGAGTAATGTGAGATTGCAGCTGCTTCCTCCTTTTAACTGCCAGTGGGGGTGGGACTTGATTGGGTGGGGGCTTGGGACAAATCCAAACAACTCGCTGTCTGGAGAGCCGAAACACAGACCACCCTCAAGACAGACACACACACCAACAAACTCAGGAAACTACAACAATGCCAGAAACCAACTCCCCCTCCCCCACAGCCACACATGAAACAAACATTGCACAACATCTCAGACAAGATCCTCACTGAAGCTGAAACCAAGGTCCTTTCAAAAGGATTCAACTTTGCTGTCGCTCCCAAACACATCCCCACAGAAACCATCATATGCGGAGTTGAAACCAGCCTGACCAAAACCAACCCTGATGATGCTAACAAAATCAGACTCGAAATCACCAACATCCTCTGCACTAGCAAACCACCCAAAAGCAACTTATCCAAAGAAGAACAAACTGCACTACTTAACCTGAAAGAAGACACCAGCATAATAATCCTACCAGCAGACAAGGGCAACGCGACAGTGGTTATGAACACATCTGACTACCAAACCAAGCTAACCAACCTACTCCAAGACCCCACATACAAACCCCTAAAGACAGACCCCACCACCTACCTAGAAAAACTACCAAATCCAAAATAAAAGCCTCCCCATCAGTGAAGAAATCCAGCAAGGAATCATACCCAGAGAAAAATCATCCAGATGCCCCAAGCTTTATGGTCTCCCCAAAATACACAAAGAAGGAACCCCACTCAGACCAATAGTCAGCTCCATAGGCTCACCTCTACAAAACCTGGCCAAATTCCTCGCCAAACAACTACAACCCTATGCAGAATCCATCAACTCACACGTAAGAAACTCATTCCAGTTCATCGAGATCATAAAGAAACAAAACTTACAACCTAGCGACCTACTAGTAAGCTTCGATGTCATATCCCTCTTCACCCAAGTGCCAATAAAAGAAGCCTTGACAGCCATCCAAAACAAATACAACCCCCCCAAGCACATCCTAGATCTAACCAACCACTGCCTATCCAATACATACTTCACCTACAATGGACAAAAATACAAACAAATAGAAGGAGCACCCATGGGATCACCCCTCTCACCTGTCATCGCAAACCTCTACATGGAACACTTTGAAACACAAGCTCTAGAAAAATACGACCACAAACCCAAACTCTGGCTCAGATACGTAGATGACACCTTCATAATCTGGCCACACAGGAAAGAAAAACTGAACAACTTCCTCACATACCTCAACAGCCTACACCCCAAAATACAATTCACCATGGAAACAGAAGCCAACAATCAACTCCCTTCCTAGATGTCTTGGTATACAAAAGATCCAATGGCTCCCTAGGACACACCATCTACCAGAAGAAAACACATACTAACCGCTATCTACATGCACTCTCACACCACCACCCAGCACAGATCAATTCCGTAGCCAAGACACTCATCTCCAGAACAAAATGCTTAGCCGATGAACAACACCAAAAAACCGAACTACACACTCTCACCAACGTACTTACAGCCAATGGATTCCAAAGAAAGAAGATTACCCACCTAATCCAAAAAAAAACCCCAACCAAAATCCAAGACAGAGAACAAGAAAACGGCAAAGCCCTCCTCCCATATATAAAAGGCACTACAGACAAAATTAGCAAGATCCTCCAAAAACACAACATCAAAACAGCATTCTGCACAAACAGAAAAATATCCACCATCCTAAGAAACCCCAAAGACAAAATTGAATTAGAAAACCAAGGAGTATACGAAATCCCCTGCACTGCCTGCCCTACCACATACATTGGACAAACTAACAGAAGAATAAGTGCACGCATTGAAGAACATAACAACTCAATCAAAAAAGAAGAAACGACCTCTTCCCTGGTCCAACACCTCAAAGCCACAGGACATGAAATTGATTTTAAAAATACCAGAACTATCGCCAAAACCGAACACTTCAATAGCAGAATAATCAGAGAAGCCATAGAGATAGAAAAACGCCCACACAGCATGAACAAACGAGATGACACCTCCCGCCTTCCAGCCATTTGGAAACCCGCCCTCATGAACAGACGAGTACCTAACATGAAGAAGGACACCAGACCCACACCCATGAGAGCCACACAAGATGCCACCACCACACTTCCATATAGAAAACAGACTCCCACCCATTCAGAAAATGAGACACGACCATGGACCAGAAGCTGCACTGCAGCTGCATCACTACCCACTTCAAACCCCTCTGAGCCATACATGAAGCAAACCGACACCCACTATGAAGATGCAGCAGGACCACGTACTAGAAGCCAAACAGCAAGATCACAACTCACCAGCTCAAATCCCCCAGCAACTAAGACTAACCTGAGCACAACCAAGCCCCCACCTGAACAGAACACGCTCCAACCAATCAGAACACGGCTAACCCCCAACCAATCAGAACACAGCCAAACCCCTACCAATGAGAACACACCCCCACCCAATCAGAACACAGCCAAGCCCCCACCCAATCAAGTCCCACCCCACTGGCAGTTAAAAGGAGGAAGCAGCTGCAATCTCACATTACTCTGAGAAGCACAGAGCCGGAGACAGAAGCCTGAAGATGATGAATGAGACTTCATCGAAACGTTGCCTAGATACTTCGAATCTTACGCGGGAGAAAACCCGAACAACCAAAGATCCACATACAAATACCCGCGAGAACCTCAGAAAACAAATATATATATATATATTAAAACTTGACATTTCTTCTTTATTTTGTCAGAAAAAAGATAAACATGAAAATGTATCAAGAAAAGTTAGAAAAAATTAAAAATGGGCAAAACCAATGCATTTAGAAAAAGAAATATATATAGATACACTATATAAAGTAACTTCTGATATTCTCTGCAGCAACTACAAAGAGCAACTTTTATTCTTACTTCCTTTTTAAGATTACATTACAGAAATCCCTTCTGTCCTGTATTTAATCAGCAGATCCAGAAATCACAATTTTCAGCAAAAAGTTCATAAAAGTTCAAAAAGTTTCCAGACTTCTATAAAAGTATTTCTTATTTCATTCCTGACCAAATAAGTTGGTTTTACCGTTTTTGTTAAATTTGCCAGTTTTACACTCCATTCCATTGGGCTTTTTTAGAGTTTCTCCATTATTATGCATATATTCATCTTGTTAAAGTTACTATATATGAAACCAATCTTCTGTAAATCTTTTCCAATTGATTCTCATAAGTCCCAGTAAGAATAGCTCCAGTTTCATCTTAATATTAATCTTTAAAATTATTTGCATCATCATATAAACATGTATCCATTTTTTTTTCATAAGTCCACCATGCTTGGTAAAATGTCCCTCTATTTTTTTCATATTTTATATGTAAAGGTAAGCCAAAATTATCTTTATATGCTCTAGATAATTTGTCTGCTTTCATGAATCAATGATACATCATTTTATTTTATCTTTAAAAAAACTGTCTTAATACACAATGTAAATTTCCCATATTCCTTTCTAATGATCATCTTTATGTTACAAAGTTCTTAGAAACTCTAATGAAGTAGATGAATCTTTTTGGTGATATTTCACACCCTACTACAAAGGGAAGAAATGAATGGAACTGAAAAAAATGAGTATGCAAGGAAGACAGAATGTATCAATGTATGTCCAAGATAATGCAATAAGAAGTAAGACATCTTGTTACTGCAACATGAATCCAAACGCTTGTTTTACTGAAAATGCAGTACCTGAAAAGGTTATCTTCAATTTTATCTTTAATATATTTATGAGTAACTCAAGGCAGCAAACATATCTAATGCTCCCTCCTCCTATTTTCCCCAGAACAAGAAGCTTGTGAGGGGGGTTTGGCTGAGAAAGGGTGGCTGGTCCAAAGCCACCCAAGCAGGTTTTATGCCTAAAACAGGATTAGATCTCATAGTCTCCTACTTTCTAGTCTAGTGCTTTAACCACTACTAGACCAAACTGACTCTCTAGTTTTCTAAAGCATTGTTTTAAATATGGTGTGCTAAAATGTGAGATTCTCAGTTTTCCTTTCTCAATAAATAACTTTATCACCTCAGAAAATGTGGAAGAAAATTTAAATATGGAACTATATCACAATGTTTAAGGCAGTATTTAAAAAAAGAGATTAAAACTTAGAAAACAAAGAATTGAAGGTATTCAGGTCTTTAGCATGCATCAGTCTCAAACATTGGGATTTTGATGTGAATTCAGGTTTGTTTTTACTCTATTAAATGTAGTGTTTTCATTATTGTGAATTATAATTAAATATACATGAAACTTATTTCTCATTAGAATTCTTTCAGCGATGAGAGTTATTTTTATTTTTATAGAAAAAAAGAGAGAAGAGAAGCCAAGATGGTCCATTTGAAATGTTTCTAGATCTAGAGTTAAGAAGTCCTTTTAAAAGAGAACTTAAACTGTTACTACTTTTTCAGGATCATGTACTCTCTATATCTTAATAATAGTTTTCAGTACATCTTCAATTTGTTTCTTATAGACAAAGTAACAATAAAATCCCACTAGATTCTTCTTTGTTTTTGTTTCTCAAGACAAATATATTATTTTCACTTAGACATGATAATGGTTCTAGAGCATTATTGGATTTTGTATTTTCAGAATGGGGATTAACAACTATTAGATTCTCTGTCCAGCAGCTCCTGATATTCTACTTAAAAAATAACCAAAAGTCTGCTATTTTCTCCTACAGTCCCTCTTATAATTGAACCAACTTTAGTAGAAATGAAGAGTAAATAGAGAAGATAAACCAAGAAGAAAAGCACCATGTAAAAGAAAGAAAGGAAAGATATAAACTCGCTAACAAAACAGAGCCTATGGGATCATAAAGAGAAATGCAATCATCTATATTCATCATTTCAATAAGATTTGTTCATACAAAGTTAAGAAAATATTGCGATAAAGCTATTGAATGGTGAATCAGCACTAAATAAATTCATCCTTAATACTCTAATTCTACAGTTGTAATTGTACAAAATCCCATTTTTATATTTAACAAACTTATTTTCATATCTTATTAAACAATGATCAATAAATAGGTGAACAGAAATACTGTTCACCTTTCCTCTCAAATATGGATTTGAGGGTACTATTACTGTAACTGGAGTACTTAGGTTAACTTCCTTTGTACCAATTAAAACATTAATTCCTAGTGATATAAAATGTCTTCGTTGAAAGGCATTACAATCACATTTCAGATTCAATATGCCTAAACTTTCTTCATGCTTTTGTTTTTATATATGGTCTGCCTAATCCTAGAGTTATATACCTTTGGTTACCATATTAAAATATTTTACATTTTACCTGAAACTTCTGTTCATTCAATAAAAAAGGGAGAAAACACTGAAACTAATGATAGTTTGACTTTCTTTCTGTTTTATCCTTTCCTTATTGCTTAACCTGCTGTTTAATGAAAGTTCTGGAGAGCAAAAGCTTGCTTTCTCATTTTGACTTATCCCAGTAACAGCATTGCCAGAGTTGATGTTTTATAGTCACAGACCATTAAATTATTTCTGCTCCTGCAATGTTCAGAGAGCATATTCAGATGTGCTGATGTTCGAATTATTGTACTTGGAAATATTACATATTTCTTGGGCAACTCACACTTCATTGCATATTAAGTGCCATTTAATGCTTCATTTCCAAGCATCCTTGCATATTGTCTCATTAAACACATCTTCCCATAGTGATATTCTCTATTTAGGTGAACACTTCTCAATGTTCTTCATATTAGATATACTTAGGTATGTATATGTATTGTATTGTTAATAAACTGGATGCTATACAACCTACTGGTATTCTCATATATGGCTATATATCTCATGATGAGATTCTACACTTCAAAAGCAATCGCTAAACCATTGCATATGACATTCTAATATTCACAAGCCTAGGCTGAATATATTGTTTCATCAAAGCACTTAGACTAGAAACATACAGCAAAAATGTGTTATCTCAGCTTTAGCTACCTCTAGACATATTCATTATTCAAGCTATTCATTATAACTTCATAAATTCTCCCACATTACATTTCTGAAAAAAAGGATTTTGAACTACTATACTAATCAAGGGAATGAGTTGGGAAGAATTGGAAGCTCTTGGGTGTGTTTTTTTACACATAAGAGAAATGGATATTAATTAATTCAGAAGATTTTGAAGACTAAAGTGACCAAATCACAGGCTTGAACCACAGGTACTTTATTCCTGTGGCACATTACAATCTCTTGGTTTTCAACCCAGGCCCAGGATGCCAGGCACTCTAGGCCCCAGGCTAAGGCCCATTGCTGTTATAATTGCTAAAGAGAAGGCCAGTCTGTGTATCATAGAGACTTGGCTGGGATAGGAGGGTGGAGTGCTGTTCTCTGAGATTTGCCCAGCTAGTCCTCAGCTTTGGCAACAGCTAAGACTCCAAAATAGGGGAAGTGGAGTGGTAGTGATTATACAAGAGACTAGAGAGGTATAAGGGACATTCTATTTACATTACTGGATATGCTGTTTCTTAAGTTGGGCACCATTGGGGCTCTGTTGGGATTGTTGCTATTGTACCAGCCTCCCTGCTGTGTATTGACCTCCCTGTCTGAGCTTCTCAACTTCATGGCTGAGCTGGCAGTGGAGTTTCCAATCATATTATTCTGGGGACTTCAATCTGCCTTTCCTGGGTGTGGGGTTGGAGGTAGCTCCACAGTTTGTTGCTATGTCAACTATGGGGCTATCCAAAATTATCCACATGGGGCAATAATACACCAAAAATTCTAGTTTATCCACAATGGAGGAATGACTGGTGAAGTGATGAAGCTTACAAACATGGCATAATTAACTTTCTTAATCAGAGAAATGATAACATCTACATTTATAGCTGACTGGAAACTCCTTTTAATTTTTTTGCATGAAACAAAAAAATGTCTTATGACTTATGATTTTATTAGAAAAAATGGCTAATAGAAAAATGGGAGCTTTTTGTAATCATAGAGTAGGAGATAATTTTGCAACCATATTTATATTTGCAGAAGAAGAAATTGGAAGCCGATTCTTTCTACTTCTTTTCATTCTTTCTCATTGCACTTTTTCTTTTTCTTCTATGTTTCTTTGTTTTCTCTATTTTGTACTAGTTACATTCTCTTCATAACTTTTAATAAAATTAGTTTTTTTTTAAAAAAAAAGAAACCCAGCTCTTTAACAGATAACAGATAATCAGAGTTGGAAGAGACCTTGTAGGTCATCTAGTCCAACCCTCCACCCAAGTGGGAAACCCTACACCATTTCTGATAGATGGGAGTCCAATCTCTTCTTGAAAGTCTCAAGTGATGGTGCTCCCACAACTTCTGAGGGCAAGCTGTTCCATTGGTTGATTGTTCTCACTGTCTTTCTCACTTTATCAGAACCATTTGTAGAATCATATTTATTTTTATCACCAATGCTTTGTTTTATAAAATTAAAATTTTTGTCCATTGTCAATGCTTGTTTTTCTTACTTTCTCAGATCCTAACACTGTCAGGTCCACCAGAAGGAGGAACACGAGTCACTATTCGTGGTATTAACCTGGGTTTGGATTTCTCTGAGATAGCCCACAATGTACAAGTAGCTGGTGTGGAATGTGTTCCACTAGAGGACCAGTACATTATTGCTGAACAGTGAGTTTGTTTGTTTGTTTATATCCCATCTTTATTATTTTTATAAATAAGGCAGTGAACATATCTATTACTTTTTCCTTCTCCTGTGTGGTCTCTATGCAACCAAATAAAAGCACTTAGTATAAATAATGTTTTTTCTCAGAATAAAGGCAAGAGTTCAACTGAATAGACCAGTGCTAAGAATATTGTGATTGTCCATTCTTAAATTTGTATAAATAAAGTTATGTGTAAATCATTATGACAAAAAAATTTCAAAGAACTGAAAACATTTTTCAAGGAATTTGATTAATCCTTACTATGAGGAAGCAGCCCTTGTCCAGTTCCAATTTTGTCTAGCTTACTTCACAATTTTTTTGCTTTTGCTCTACTGCTAGTTTCAGTAGAGAAATTAATAAGAATGGAACCAGTCTAACTTTAGCCATTGCATTGGGAGATCTCTAGTATTTTAGAACACCACAGACTCTGAATTCAGAGTTACAAAAGAAATGGATAGAATCCAACTTATTATATATTTTTCTTTCTTTGCTCAGGAGGTTTTATTTACATTTCATTTCATTTACATCTGAATTTCATTTCAGACACAACTAGCATTTTCTCTATTCCTCTCAGCATCAAGGGGCCAGGACACTGGGCAGATATAGTGGGAAACTGATCTTTTCATTACCTATTATTTTGGAAACATTTATTTATCTAATAATATAAGGCCAACAGATATAGAGAAGGTTCCTTATAACAGCAATGGCCACTGGATCTTTCTGCAGGACCAGATACTGCTAACCATGTAATTGGATTTTTATTAACACTTGCAAAATACATTGGTTATTGTGTCACAGTTTCATTGGTTATTATAAATGTATGTAGATATATAACTGTACCAATAAATTGAAAACAACCTTCAATGAGCCTGTTCTTCATGTGCAGATATATATATCCTTTAGCTATATTTCTCATAAGGGAGGTGTTAGTGGGAAAATCATATGCTTTTGTACAACATACTGTATATGAATGGAAAAGGCCTAAATAGGTATCATTTTTACCATTTCCTAAGATGAAAATATACACACTTTATTTTGTACCAAATACTGTTGAATATCAAAAAGGTAACTTTATTCTTTTTTAGGCCATTGTGTTGTGGCTAACAGCATCTTGTTCTATCTGCAATTATGCAATTGGGTAGAGCAAGAAATTTTGAATGAGCTCTCTGTCCACTATTCTCAACTGTCATAATTGCTTTCCATAATTTGGGAAGATTTAAAAAGTTGATTGAGCTTCTGGTGCTCATGACCTAGACTTGTAAAAGGCCCATTTTTTTCTCCTTTGGCTTTACAACCAACATGTGCTCCTGGATGAAGTTGGCTCAATTTTACTACAACTTCCTAGTGCTCCTTCCTCAACCCCAATAATCTGAGCAGAATCACTCCCCTGGCTTCTCAACTATCAAGAAAAAAGCTAATAAAAGTGACCTTTCACAATATTAGCTTACAAAGTGTATCTATCTCTTGTCAGGCTTGTCTGATGTTCCTGCTTCCCGCATCTTCAAACAAAAGGGAGATATATAATTGGCCGGTGAAGGAAAAAAAGCTGATTTTACTGTTCTCTTTAAAAAGTCTGAAAAATATTAGAAGTTAATCTTTGTCCCAAGGTTGCCTCAGAGGATTGCCCAAAAAACTATGGACTGATTTTGCTCATTGCTATATTTCTTTTCTGGATATTTTCAATAATGTATTAAATATAATGACCAAAGGGTGATTTTCTTTCAAATCTAGATCAAGCTGTTCTTCAGAAGATGTTTTAATCTCTCAGGGTCCTTAGCATGGTTGTCTTATGTCTGAAGGTATCATTATAAATATAGAGAAGGATGCCAAAACACTCCATTGGACTGTCTCCTCCTTCAACTGCCACCTGTTGGGATGACCTTGGTTCCCATGGGAAAGCTCCTTGTTGTGTCTGCAGACTATCTACTTCTCCCTCCCCTAGAGTATGTGGCAACTATGAAGCAACTAGAGATGGCTTCATCCAGGTTTGATTCAGAGTTGACACTGCCCTTCAAATCCAAATGTGTTTCAATACTTATTAAACTTTGTTATTACTAACCAGAAAAAAGATACTTTGGTCATGTCCTCCAATCTGAAGAAAAGAAATGTGATGTGGGTATTAAGACCCTGGAAACCCCATAGATAAGGCAGGTTCAGCACTTACAATCAGTCAAGGAACCGTCAAACCAGGCAATTGGTTTATTGGAACCATTTGTTCCTACATGTTTTCTGCCTCTGTTAATCTATCACATTATCATAAGCACAGTCAAAGCAACTATAAGAACATATTTTCAACATTGGGGAAGATCAAGATTGCTTTTCTGATTCAGGCAGCACCTCTGATGCATTGACAGGCAAACCTTCATGTCATCAGTCTTTCAGCAGAATATTATTTCTGCTCATTTCATTTTAGTTACAAGTTGAATCAGTTAGAGGGACCTAGATCCAAGATAGCAGAGTTTGAGTCCATAGTATTTGGCAGCATTTCAACCCAATTTAGTATACCCTTTGTAGGTGTTTTTGCATTGCCAATCAACCACAAAAGCAATCACAGCATTGACTATCACACATCCCCAGGGTCTCCTATCTGCTCTTCCTGCTGTTCCTCTAATTTCCAAAATGTTAAGGCATGTATGTTATGTCAAAACTATAATTATCTTTTGAATCTGGGTGCAATTAAAGTGGCCATCACTTCCTGGATTAGAAATGAGATATTGAGATCTTGTCCATCAGAGGAGGACAGACAAGATCTCAATCTCTCATTTCTAACCCAGGAAGCTTTGGGTTTTTAGATCTGATACATACTTGCCCTGCTAAATATGATGGCCATTTTTATTGCATCCAGATTCAAAGATAGTTATAGATTCAAATCTGGAGATTAAGAAGAAGAAGAAGCTAGCCCATTTACATTATAATCAGGGTTCCATTCAGATCATTCCTTTATCTATTCTTTTATCTTAACAGAGGTCCTATTTTGGGTGATTCAGTCTATGAGCTCACCTGAAGGATATTATAACAGTAGTGTAAGAGGAAAAAGTTGTTTCCCTATTGGGTTTTCAATAATAATGTTTTTCAGGTCTCAATTTAACAGGCCCTGCATCCTTAACAATCTTACCTGGCAGATGTTTTCAGTATTCTCTTATGCTGGGTTGCATTTCATGTTTCTGTAACATTTCATCAGCGTGCCAAAAAAATTCTTCCAGAGCCTTCCTTTTGAAATATTGTTATGTATATAACATCCTCCCAGAATCTCCATTTAAAGTTAAAACATTTTAATGATTATATTTTATGAGTTACTTTCATCTAAAACACAGGTGTCAAACTCATGATGTCATGTTGCCATCACATGACACATGATCACATGATATGTCACAATGTTTTTTCCCTTTGCAGAGCTGGGGTGGGCTGTGCATGATGCATCCAGCCCATGGACCGCCAGTTTGAAAATGCTGATCTAGAAGGTGGCTTCTGGATGCTATTATTTGAGCAAAATCTATAGCAACTCAAATGATCTTACCCTTTTATTTGTTCTGAAAGTTTTTTTCTCAGCCAGATCCTAATCTATTACTGCTTAGCTTTGATTATTTACAGTGAAATAATATTTCTTCTTTAATGGAGTTCCTTTCTTTTTAGCAATGTAGTTAGACCTAAACATATTAAATAGAATTCCAATATGTAGTTTACAGCAACAAGCAGTCTTTACTGATAATGCAGAAGTAACAATTATCAGCTGTCAAGATCATTTGTCCCATTTATAATGACATACTTTAAGTGTAGTTGGGATGAAATCTGTAGATCTATTTGCAATGAGAGACAATCACAGAAACAATCAAAGCTTCATATTATAACAGTGATGTAAGTATAAAATATCATCGTTCCTTAACCTGACTCATTTTCAGATTACTATAATTAAACCTCCTGAACTGCTAGTTAATCCAACTTTCCTTTCAACTTTAGTCAAGTCCCCTTCACTTTTCTGTTTAGTATCTGTTCAAATATTTCCCTTCTCTATCAATCTCATCTGAGAAGCTAGAAGTACCTCTACTTGAAAAGTGATTAACTCTTTGTCACTAGCAGTGGCATAAACAAGTTCCAAGTTCCATCAGACAATGGATAAATTATATATAAACAGGTTTCCATAATATTGGTACTATGGACTCTTTCTTTCAGAAAAGAATTGTGTATTACCAGAAAAGTCATGTTCTTTTCATGGATCCAGCGAAGTTCTTTCTTCTTTCCTAGGAGCCAAGAATTGTTTTTGCCTTATTGCCACCCACATACTAAGATATTTCATTTATTTCTTTGTTTATTTGATTCAACATTAATTTTTCCTTATTTTTGATTCAGTCTTTCACCTTTTGGTCAATTTATTTTTTCTACCGTACATACTCACTTTTGGAGCAGCAAGCCATCATCTCAAAAAAGCATGCCTACTCTGATTTAATGCAGTTTTTCTTTCTTTCATATAAAGCATATGCACAAATGTCAAGCAGAAATCTAACATTCAAAACAATAAAATCAATGACTTTTTATAGAATGCATGAGATAGGAAGAAATTCTGCAAAGAAAATTTTGGTGTAAGTGTGTCTTTGTGTGTGTGCACATGTGCACATATGCATGCATGTTACTCCAAAGTTAAATATTGGTATACTTTTCCAATGGCACCATTGCTTGTGTAGTAAATGTTTGTGCCTGAAATTTCCCATGTATTTTGCTGTATATTAATATACTGTTCTAGTTTACTGCATTCTGCCTGATGTGCATGAGCATTTTGAAATGGGGCTACTATTTTCCTAGCAGTGATCTACTACTCTTTCTTGCTTCTAGACATCCTTAACAATCCTCTGCTTCTTTTCATAGTGCCAACATGACCCATAAGGCACATTGTTAGGGTAGAGGAAGCATATGTTACCAATAGTTTATGCTTAATTAACCCTTGATTAATCAGTTGCCGGATGACTTCTGAGGGCAGCTTCCAGCACAACGATCCACATGGTTCTAAATTCCTGACATTTCCTTCTTTTGTATTCCATTACACTGTACAGTGAGAACCCTGTACTTGTCAAGCCACGTTCTCAGCTAGTATAAATTAAATGGCACTCCAATGATCTAGGTTATGCCATCTCAGAGTGAAAAAAAAACACCCTGCATTTTTAGCTCAAGGATTAAATGACCCTTTTAAATGTTTATTTATTAAGCATTTTGTTTTCCGTCCAAATCTGGCCTCCTATTTTGCTAAATCACTTTTCTTCAGAGCAACCTTACGGTTTACGTTCATTATCCTCCCCACTCCAATTGGAATGCATCCAGCCATGCTGCCAGATGCAGGCATCCATTTGTTAAGCATGCAAGGCAGTGACAGCAGTTTAATCCAAATAGGCCTCTGCAGGAGTCAATTCATTTATTTCCCTAAGAAAAATGTCAGCTAAAAAATTAGAAAACAGGTATGTAACAAAGAACAGGAAAATAACCCCTTCCCCACTGACACGTATCCCTGTATTTGTCCCTTATTTTGTTTGTTTTTGCAGAGTTTCCATGGAGGATGGGGGGAGGCAGAGGAAGGGGGAGTGAATGCATTGAAAGGAGGATCATGCTCATCCATGCAGGAAAGAAAAGAAAGACTGTGTTGAGCCATTGTATTTTCATTGACTAAAAGCATTAGCAGAAGCATAGCCAGGTTAGTCTCTGACAGTAAAAAGCATTGAAGGACTTGGGGAACTGTAAAGTCTATGTGTATGTAGCAAAATTGTGAATTAAAATCCTTTATATTAGATGCATGATATAGAAAAAAGGAGGGAAATGTCACAGAAAACATACATTTGACTGGGGCCAATTTCAGGAATTTGGGTACCCTATGCAGCACCAGATTAGGATTGGTCTTTTCTTAATTTTTGCAGATGGATTCCTGCAAATGGAATTCCTACAGAATCTGAACTAAAGGTAAAGAAGCATCTAGTATAAACATACTGGATTCACAGCCTAAATACAATTGTTATTTTTTTTTAGTGAGCTTCTTCTCTATTTTTTTTACAGAGACACACTTGCCTTGGCAGCAAGAGAGAAATTGGTTTTATTTTTGAAATGCTATTTCCTTTCTTTTCTGCCCTGAAAATGTTGCTCTCAGTTTATCATCTGTATGCTGAGATAAAATATCCTAACCATCCTGTCCTTTCAGAGGTGTGTTTCCTTTCTTAAAATGACTGTAGGAGATGGTTCATTGGTTTTCTTTCCTTTCTTGCTGGTGGGCTCTGAAATTTGAACCTGAAAAAAATTACTCAGGGGTCCTTTTTCTGCTTCACATTTTTGCTGTTTTGTCTACATTTTCATTTTCTGAGCATTAAGTAAATATTTCCTAGATGTGCCCATCTATACTTTTACAATACTGTTAGAGCAGTTGTTTCTGTGTCAGCTACATAAACCAGACAGAATAACAGAAAATCTATTGAAGTCCTAACCAAAGGGCAACAATATGAGCTGCAGTGCACAGTTGTTAGAGTGCAGTACTGCAGGCTACTTCTGCTGACTGCTGGCTGACTGCAATTTGGCAGTTCAAATATCATCAGGCTCATGGTTGACTCAGCCTTCCATCCTTCCAATGTGGGTAAAATGAAGACCCAAATTGTTGAGGACAATATGCTGACTCTGTAAACCACTTAGAGAGGGCTGTAAAGCACTGTAAAGTGGTATATAAGTCTAAGTGCTATTGCTATTGCTAATAGCATGGCTCAATACAGGCCAGGCATTTTCCAGACAGGTAACAGTCATAGGACCTTCAGTTGCAGCAGGCAACTTTCCATGTTCATCAGTGATGGTTACTGAAATAGAGTAATTTTCTCTTCTTAAATTTTGCAGCAGCTTCTGTCATTGCTTGCAGCATCTATTCTGCTCCTCTTCTATTGCTTGCCTAGTTTTAGAGTATTCAGGGGAAAAGGCAGAAGGTACAAAAAACTAGCATTAACAGTGAGCAGAGTATCATGGCAACACAGAGAGTGCAAGGAGGGAAGGGTTGGTAAGTAGCTGTGAGGGTATTCACAGTTAGCAGAAGCTGTTACATAAAACAAAAGAGGGTTGAATATAGGTAGTCCTCAACTTATGACCCTAATGGAGCCTGTGGTTGTTAAACAAATATGGTCAATAAGTAAATGCCATGTTTATTAGTGAACCTATTGTTCAAAATGCTATGGAGCATTTTTGCTGAAAACCGGAAGTAAACACTGGTTTTCGGCAAAAAACATAAATTGATTCTCATGGCACAGGATGCTGCAAACAGCCATAAATGTGCACCAGTCGTGACTGTGACTGTGGGGGGGGGACCCTCCAGAACTGGATCATAAGTATCTTTGGTGGGGGGGTGTTTGTCGTAACTTCAAATGGTCACTAAGCAACTAGTCACAACATGAGAACTACTTGTAGAACCTTCTAAGTTATCCAGCCCTATGATCCTATGATTCGATATAACATGACCTCTCTGCAACAATTATTTATTGTTTTTGAAATGGAACATGTACCAAAACTGTGAATGTGTTCTAGCAATTCAGTTCTTTTTAGACTGTGTGGGGTGAGAGTGTGAGGCTTTTGATGCTCAAAGGGCTAGGCACTGCTTGAGTTCTGTTTTGAACACTCCTATTAGTCAGTTGCAGGAAGAACTGATGAGTTCATGGGGTTCTCTTGCCTGTTCACTACATTCAACTCCGGCAGAAGAAAAGATAACTGAAGGTCAGCTTCAGATTGATTTGTGAGAAACTTTGGAATTAATGTGGAGTGAAACAGTGCCAGGGAAAGTGCTTTCAGTAAATAGAGAGAAGCTCTGCCTTTGTATTTCTAAAAGGCCAACAGAGATAGTTCTTATGGTCAATGTTAAATCTGCTAAAAGCTATTTATAATAATAGCCATCACAGACTGGCATAGCAGAGTTTTCCATAAAATAATTGTGTCTTCTGTAGCTGCTTAATGCTGCTCCAGCAACAACTCATAAGCAAAGAAGTCCCTGCTATACTTGTTTATTTATGGCATTTTCTGAAATGCAATCCTTACAGTTCCACAGGATAAAAGATTAATAAAAGATAAAGGAGTACTGCTAGAAAGTTTAAAAAATAGTCCATGTACAGTATAGTATAGTAATACACCTTTCCTTTTACATCACAACATCTACCTATGGCAAGGTCAAGGTCAAAGGACACATGGTGATGCTTACTGCAGACCCACTGTAGCCCTATTCCTTAAACTGCATGCGTATACAAAGGGACAGAGATTTGATTGTGCTGCTACAACTGCTGTACTTTATTGACAGATATGACATCCTCTCATCCCATGGATGCCAGTGCTCCTGGAGTTTTTTCACTAGAGGGCATACTAGTTGGTGGACTGTCCTTTTCTTTCCATCAGAGGACTGAGGGAGTGATTCTGCACTGCTTCCACCTCTGTTTTCTTATATTAGAACCTCTTTCCAGGTGGTTTTTCCTATCTTGTTTTCTTGGCATCGTCCAAAGGCACCAAGGCTCTTTGTTAGATCATTCTTTCTTCATGAAAGAAAAGAAAGGAATAATAGTCTATGATTAATTTAGTAAGCTTCTCAGTCACATTGTTGATCTTTGCTCCTGGAAGATTGCATACCTCCATTTATAGATTGTTCACTCTATAAATTGCTGATTTCGTTCCTCTGAGAAGTGTATCATTTTCCTCACCACTACCACACACACTAACGCATGCTTTTTTTTCCCTTGGGGAAGTCTGGTCTATTTTTCTTTCTTGATGATATCCCTCCTCCAGATGACTGCATGCTTTCTTCGGCGCGGGGGGATGAAATTGATTGCTCAGTTCCAGTGAGGCTGGATCAGAGGCCCTAATTCTAAAAGTTTTTTTTTTTTCTGGTAGTTTTCAGAAGCTCAAGAGATCTCAACTGCTTAAATCTCAGGTCACCTATTAGAATCAACAGATTTAAGAGCAGCCACAGCAGTAAAAAATCCTAACTCCAGATCTTCAGAATTGTAGTTGGAAGACTTGTTTTTGAATGTTTATCCATGGACATGCCCAACCAAGCACAATTCCATCCCTGGGAGAAAATCCTAGCCTTTTACTGTCATCAATTATGTTAATGTTCTATTTATAAGGAGTATTAAAATATGATTTACCCATTTGCACTCTAAATTAGTAGTGTCCTTTCTAATAATTCATATCAGTTTTAGTCTGCTGCAGCTAGATTTCATGATGTAACAATTCTATATTAAAGAAAATATCATTGCTAAATGGTAATAATTATAGGAGAGCTAGTAGTAAGATCATGGAAAGAAAAAATCCTAGATTTTTTTTTCAATTGCCTTCCACCTGAAAAAGTAAGTGAAGTAGGTGGAGACCCAAAGGGATTCTGGCTTGAGGAAGCAGTGCATACATATAGCTTGTCAGAGATTCTGTTCCTAATTCATTTTTTTTTTTATTGCTTTTTAAGACAAACATAGACAAACAAAACATAAAAACATCAAGCCATCTTCCATATATATACATACAGTGTGTCGGTTGGTTTACAATTGTTTTGTGCTTCCATTTCATAGGCTTCAATTATAATTACATTGTATATATTCTCATATTTTCAATCAAATATTAAATACATTAATATCATTGTTAATCAATCATTTGTTCCTAATTCATTTTAGGCAAATCACAAAAATACAACCACCTTGGTTGTCTCTTCTCAAAAAGCAGAAAAGCTATATTTATCTGTTGTTCTTCCTCAAGTAGTATGGAGGTCTTAGCGCTTATAAAGTACCTTTTGATCCTTGTATAAAAGATTCTATAGAAGAGAAAAGTAATATTATTACTGTAATAGCATGGGGCTGTGCACTAATGCCATCATAAGCTAAAGTAAGAATAGGCTGCTTAGCCATTATACTTTATATGCCATTTTATTTTTAGAAGGGGGATTATTAAAATTATCCTCTTTTGATGACATTAGAAAACCCTGATTTTATAATCACAACTCTAATTAGTACTCTCAAGCTTTCAAAAGATTCTTAACATCATTAGAACATTTATCCTGGGCAGATAATAGCAAGGATCGGCTGCTTTTTCAAGTTGAATCCAGATAAAAGGCCTCTTATAAGGATTTTGTGACCAGTTTGGATTCTGAGACAATATTGATTTACCGTACTTTGTCCTTGCTATCTATCAATAGCAATTAGGTTAATATTGGTAAAGAGCCACTTAAGAAAGTAATCAGACCCCTAGACTCTTCCAAAAGCACAATTTCCTAACAGATTTACCTGTAGTTCTTGCCTGGCATGAATTAGTGTTTCTATCTCAGATTAGATGATCCATAGGAATTAATGTGCCATCTTTAATTTTATACTAATCAGTGGATGTTTTTATTCAAAGATAGCAAAGAATGAAAAACTATTGTGATAGAGACCTTTAAAAAGAGATTTAGGAGTTGAAAAGAGTTACTGGGAAGCACTCAGGTTCAGTAAGATTGCTATGTCATTGTGCCTTCAGAAAATGAAAGAGAAGCTATCCATAGTATGATAAATTGTTGGGCGGGGGGGACCTCAGATTGGAGAAAACGCCTTCAAAAGTATACACTAAAAGTGCAAACAATTTCAATAAGGGGGAAAAAGTAGCAGACGAAGCCCAGTATGATTGTGAAAAAAGTTTAATGGACATCAGATACAAGGATACAAATAGGAAATGGAAACAGGAAAAAATAATCAGGAATTTTAGAAATAGTATTAGAAAGTCTAACACTCAAAATGAACTCAAGTTGGCAAAATATGCTAATAGTAAGAAAATCTTATTTGTAATAAAAGTCTGGATATGTTCAAAACAAAAGGAAAACAAAGGAGGGCACAAAGAAAATAAATCACTTTACCAGCTGTTTGATGAGTACGGCAAAATGTTAGCAGGCACCAAATAAAAAACAAAACTACTCAAAAAAAAGAGAAAGGAATAGGACTAAAGTTTTAAAATTTAAAATTAATGAAAAAACATGGCTAGGGAATACCTATTTAGCCTGAATGAATCTCTAGGGGCAAATTAATTGAATCTAGGGCACTAAAGGATTTGCTAATTTAATAATTGTACCATTGAATATAATCATTTTCTTAATAGAATTGAAAACAAAAACATTTTCCTATTGGAAGGATTCTTATGAATTCCAAAATCCTATTTCAAAACTATTTTTAGTCTGCTTGTAATTTTCAAAGATCATATTACCTTCTTGCTGTTAATTCAAAATATTATTAAAGTTTAAATTTGTATTTAAAACACTTTTGCCCTCTAAGGATTGAAATTATTAGGCCAGACATAGATCAAGCCGACCAAAGTTCAGAATCTTGGAAGACTAAACGTTTAGTACTCTCCTTAATCTTTATATCCTGAGAGAGTCTAGGGAGTAGCTATCCTAAGTCTTCTTTCTCCAATTCATCTCCAGGCTGTATTGCTTTCTCTCTCAGCTCCCTTCTTGGAATGGTTCTCTCCTACCATTTCACTGCAGTTGATTACATCACACACACACACACACACACACACACACACACACACACACACACACACCATAGGCTCAATGCAAACTGTAAAGTTGTGCAAAAACTCACCCAGGGCTGTAAAATGTGTCAATCCAAAAGTTCCTGATAGCTGAAAACCTGTTAACAAGGAATTCACAAAATTGATTGAAAAAGAAGTATATGAAGCCAATGTCCTTTTGAAGGCACCACCAATGGATTGAGCAAAAAGTTGACTATTCCTTCATCTCACCGAGCCCTAAACATTGCTGTCTTGCAATATTTTCCAAAGAAGTAATTTTATGGAACACTTGTGGGTTATTTCAAGTGCTCATTCAGATACAAATTCAAAGAATTGGTCCACTTACCAGTTTTTTCTTTTTTTGCAGTAATTGTCAACTCCACTTTTGGCAGAGCTCTGCTCAGTTCACAATTTCTTTCCTGGAAGTCTTATTCTTGTCTGTCTCTGACACAATGCCTGTTATTATGCTTTCTTTTCCAAGGTTAAAATAGAATAGATTTCTTCAGAATAATGTTGTTAAGCACACAAAACTGAGTATAAACTTTATACACACTTTAACTGAATAATATAATACCGAATAAGACTTATGATCACAACTGGGATCAGAATTTCTGTTGCTAAGCAAGGCAACAGAAATTATTAAGTGAGTCATGGCCAATTTTATAACCATTCTTGCCATGATTGTAAAGTGAATCATTGCATTTGTTAATAATTCATGCAGTCATTAACAAAATCTGGCTACCACCCCACCCCACCCCCACCCAATCGATTTTGCTTATTAGAAGTAGACCAGCAAAGTTGTATATTGCAGTTATGACCCCAGAATGTTGCAACCATTATACATACATGCCAACTGCCAAGCCTGCTGCCATCCAATTTTTATCAAGTGACCATGGGGATGCTGTACGAAGACCAATTTTAAGTCATTTTTGTCTGTGCCATTGTAACTTTCAAACAGTTGCGAAATGACTAGTTTACATTCAGGACTATCCATAGTAGAAAGCAATAAGGATAAAGATAGTAGTATCTACTTTCTATTATAGTAGAAAGTAATAAGGATAATTCTAAGATGAATACCTGAATTGTCTGTGTAGAAATCAAAAGCATGCATTTTAATTTTTATCGATTTAATTTTTTTGAATTTCATTTCATTCAAAATGAAATTGGGTGCTTTAGAAGAGAGATTAAGATTATATGACTAAGAGACAATTAATCAATTGCTGATGGCTATGTAGATTTTGTTTGGCATTTTGTCCAATAAGAACTGAAGTGAATAGTTGTATCATGAACAATAGTTACAATCTGTTAAATCAAATGGATTTATATTATCTCTTCTTATATTTATATATAATTATATATTTAGAATGCCCTCTGGGCTGGAAATTCCTCTTTTTTTCCCCTTGAGTCTGAAAACATAAGCCTCATGTTGACATACAGCACACTGAATTAACTATAATCAGGAACAGAAAAACACAATAGCAAGGAAACCCATAGAAAACAGAAGTACACATTCACTTTCCATGTTTCTCTTCAGTTTGTAAAATTTTGGTGACCGATCCTGAATGTCTGTTGCTTCAAGCTTATTAGGCAATATAAAACTACAGATCCAGACACACTACATGTACAATTGAACACATTAAGGATAAACACTCATACCTGCAAATTATGTATATTGTATATTTGTGTGCCATTCAAGTATAGGTGCTAATGCAGATGGCCATAGCCCGATTTTTTATGTATTTACTGAAGATGTAAAGAGAAGCTGAGAGGACGACCATTCATTTATGTTCACACCACAGTTACTTGTTTGAAAACTCATGTATTACCTTTTCTTTCTCTTCAAATATGTCATATTCACTGTTTATCTCAAAATATTATTGCTTTATGTCAATTTAACACATTCTCTCATCACTATTAGAACATTCTAATGTGGGCAAATGTGACAAATCTATCATATTGTATTAGAGTTTGTGTGCCTGCTCCTGATTAAACTGTGACTTACAATGAAAGCTGTTCCCATTATTGACCTCATCCATTACTTCAAGGACTTCACACTTTCTTTTCAATAGTATAATGTGTTTGCCATTTGTGCTTTGCTTTGCGCTCAACTTTACAGCTTGCAATAATTATATCTAATTCTGACTTTCTCTTCTGTTAAATTACCACACAGCAAAAAAAAAAGTCTTCAAAATTAGTTCATTCATCAGACAAGGCCATCAGCCATACTATTATGGGATGAACAATGTGCATATATATAATAGCATTTTTTTCTTATTATAGAACTCACTATGGATTTTACATTTTCAGAATTGTGTGTGAAATGGGGCAAGCTGAGCCTGATATTAGCTCTGGTCCTGCACTCCTCTGTATTGGAGAATGCAAATCAGAATTTGTGGCCAAGTCTGCACAACATTACACATTTGTGGTAAGTACCTTACAAGCCATTCTTGTTATTTGACTGATAAAACATAAACAAAGTACTGTATAAAATAGTCATTTCTCTTTCTACCAAATAAAGGGTGACAAGGTCAAGAGTAGTTAAAATGCTATTTATTAATATGTTCAAATTAGAGTATGTCCAATGTGGCATTTTATATGTCTGATATTATAATATGGTTTACCTCTTTAAGTCACTTTACTTATCTTCAACTCTTTTTTCAGTAATCATAATAAAAATGTATCCAAGGATAAATAACTGCAGATGCCTTACCTCAAAGCCAGGTCCCTAGGAAGAAAAATAAAATATAAATCAAGTCCATTAATTGTAATGAATAAATGAGAAAATAAAATAAATTGCCCAGATCTTACGAGTTCCTCCCCTCTTCCTTTTTTGACATCAAGTCATTGTGTGAAAATGAAGCTATTCTATTCAAATAATAGTAATTGGAGCCAATGTTATGTGAGGGATTTTTTTTCTAATTCTGAGTTATGGCATAATTATTTCCAAATGGCTACATTTATTTGTCTTCAAATTTTGCTTGCACTGGCTGAACTAATTCATGGACCACGGCCCTATACTGATATACCACTCTTACATTGTTTGACCAGACTTTTTTTTTTAATCTTGGCTCATAAAATCATGACACATTCTCACCTGAGAGAAAGTGTTTTTAGCACTAAATACTTTAGGAAATTTCTTTGACAATCTGTGGCTTTAACTGTGATTTTTTTTTTCTAAGATATACTAGACAGTGCAACATTTTTGAGATCATCTGTGTTCTTCTTCGCTTTCAATCTGGAAGGAATAATGTGAACTTTTATTACTATGGAACTTAATTAGCTGGAATTAATCTATGGAACTGCCACCTTTCATTATATTATGTATATATTAGAACACTATGGAATAATTTTATTTGACTAGTAAAAACAAACTCTCTGTTCCTCCTTCTTCCTCCCACCTCCTGTTCTATTTTCTTTTTATCATCCATCTTTCCTTAATGTAAAAGTATTTTCCAGTTAAACAACAAATTGATGCTAATTCAATTGAGTTTCCATTAGGATGTTTAATCTAGAGCTTCTTTCTGTGGTTTTCCATTCCTGAAGCAATCATTGTACTCTTCTGTTATTTAATTATGAACCTTTTTATTCATATTATTGAAAGTCACACCTGGGGCTTTTCTTCATCTCTATTTTGGCCTGAACAAAGCTTATTTGGCTTCACTGATTTTGTGCTAACTACAGTACTATTAGCAATTGCCAACTGTCCAAAGTTTGTAAAGGACGTAATAGATAAATTGAATTGCCCCTGTTGTCTCATTACTAGAATGAAAACTTACTGTAATAATGGTAAATATTACTAAACAATAATAGTGTGCAGTAGAGAGTTCCCCTTTAGGGTTACTAAACATGTTCACATTATCTGTTTGGTATTTATAACCATTCACCTGTCAAACTGTTGGCACACACTCTTTCTGTTTCATTTCAAAAGTATGCAAAGCAACAACAGGTTTATGTTGGTGATTTATACTGTATTTAAAAAAAATCAAGTATCAAAAAGCTATTAATGATTATAATTGTGGGCTAGGGAAAAGTATTTTTGTAAGTATTTATCTCAAAAAGTAAAGGAACACTTGCTTGACATTCATTGTATCACTGGAGGCAGATGTGTATATATGAACTGGAGCTCAAAATAAGCATTGAGCAAGTGAGAGAATTCTAGCTAAGTTAAATGAGTTAAGTCTCCTAGGCCACATGAATTATGCCTACAGTTTTAGAAGAATCAGCAGGGTAATTGCAGAATTGCACTTCTGTAATCTTGGAAAACTCCTGAATAGCAGGCAAGGTCTCAGAAGACATGGGGTTTCCTCCTCCCCTTTTTCCAAAAACAGGATAAAACAGAACCCAAGCAATTGGAGGCTTGTGAACCTGATATTGGCACTGGGCAAGGTCCTTGATATTACCAAGCAGCTTGTCTATGAGAACTTAGCTAGAAATTAACACAACACAATGTATTTATGCCAAACAGATCATGCCACATTAATGTGATATTCTTCTATGATAGAATCACTAGCCTGGTTGGTTGAAAAAGGCCATGAATATAGCCAGGGGTGGGATGCTACCGGTTCGGCCTGGTTCTATAGAACCTGAAGCTGCGAAGAGCAGCTGACACAGAACAGGATCGATGTTTTGTCCATCCGCCTGCCCAGACTCTAGGCTGCCCTTTATTCACTGATTTTCCCTCAGCTGCTTTGCACAGCACAGCTGAGATTGAAAAAGCAGGAAAAGAGGATTTTCAAATGCTGCACACCTGAGCACAGCGCTTGTCAGCTGTCCAGGCAGCACAGCTGATGATTTCTTGCAAACGCTGCACATACACATGTTATGATTGTCTGCAGTTTGGAGAACTGGCAAATCACTCCACTGGCTGGCCCCTCTCCTCCCCTCCCCCTCATTCCTTACCTGGCATGCAACCCATCCAACTTGCCTGGTTTGGTAAGTTGCTATTTTTCCTTTTTTTTTCTCCTGATCATCAGCTGTTCTGCTCTGCTGGGAGATTTAGATTAGCTAGAAAGTAGGAAATCCTTGGATTTCTTGCTTCCTAGCTAATCTAAAAGCAGAGCCAAACCTTCCTTTGGACTGAAGCTTTTCAGTGCAGACTCAGATAGCCAATTGCAGATAGATAGATCTCTAAGTGAATCTGTGATTCTGTGAGCAACTCAATCTGCCTGCCTGCTTTGGGGTAAAAGTTGCTCTTTTTTAAATAAAGAAATCAGTATTTACATAAATATTTATAATATTTACATACAAGCCATGCCCCCCTGTCACATGACCACCAAACCATTCCCAGTTAGCAAGCCACGTCCATCCAGTCACACCACCACCAAGCCACACCCACAAATTAGGTCACACCCACAGAACCGGTTGTTAAGAAATTTGAATCTCACCCCTGGAGAAGGTCCTGGGTATTAGTAGATCATATGTCATATGTTCAGCATATGCAAAGAAGACAATGATCTCTTAAACAGAATTTAAAAAAAAACAACTCAGACTATGGGAGATGATTCCTACTCTACTTAACTTTAGTCAGCCTCACTTAAACATAGAATTCAGTTCTGCACAGCCAATTTTAAAAAGACATGGATGAACTGGAGCAAGTCTAGAGAAGGGCTACCAAGATGGTGAAAGAACTGGAACCAAGTCCTACAAAAATAGTTAAAAGACTTAGGAATGTTTAGTTTGCAAAAGGGAAGATTGAAGGAGGCCATGACAGCTGCCTTTACATATATCTGAATTGCACTCACATTGTAAAGGGTTTGGACATTCTCTCTTGCTCCAGAAAGTAAAATGAAACTAATAAGACAAACCTCAAGGATGTAGAGACAGATTAGATATTAGGACAAATTTAACTTAAGTAAGTTTGTTCAGAAAGGAGAATAGTTACCACATGGAGTAGTTTTTCCCCCTTCACTAGAGGTTTTCAAACAGAAAACTGGATAGTCATGTACTGGGAATGCTGTACTGAATCCTGCATTGCATAGGGGGTTGAATTTCAATGACATATTAAGGTACCTTTCAACTCTATGATGCTATAAGCATAATATATCTATATTATTTGATAAATAAGTGTGATCACTGATAGGTTTGAGCGAACACTCCATTTTAAGCAAGGATCTATTTGTACATTTATCAGTGATACTATAACTACATTTTCCCTTAGCAAAAATTGGCCTAATATAGACAGAAGAAAGCATAAAAAAGGCAGGCAGTAATGAATGGGCAAAATGAATCTGGGTTAGCAGTTAAAAGGATTTGCTTGCAAGCAAAACTTTCTTGAAGATGTATATATTAAAAGGAGAAGGGGATTAATTCAATCCATTTAATATTATATTAAATAATGGAAAGGGTGGCAAAGGTCAGGGACATTTGCTTTCTAGGAAAGCAATAAAGACTTCTGTCTGGCTATTAGGTGAACTCACTAGAAGACTGGTGGAATGAGATACTGCATGTGTAGACTGCAAATTTTAGTTTGACAAGCAACATCAGAGCTGCTTATATGCAGCAAACTTTTACATCACAAGACATTCTCTTTCTATGCTCACTGACCAATGGTATCTAACTGATTTTTAAAGCTGTTTCCAAACATTCATTCAATCAATCAATATACCTTGGCTGGTGGGTACTCAGTGCCATTTTCATATTTTCCATTGCTTATGAGTTGAAAAAGCAATACACATTTAGTTTCTTTTTGTTGCTTGGACTTTGCTTGTTTGTTTTAACCTCTTTTTTGTTAACCACAGATTTTATTAAAGTTAACACTGCTGAAACACTTTTGCATCTGAGAAGATTCCTAAGTTTCACCTTAACATTGCCCTTATAACCTAATGGCAGACTGATTTCACTGGAACGTTTTGCAGCTGCTAGACCATTTTCAGGCATTGTAAGAAGTGGTGAAAGGGTCATGGAAAGGGATCCTGGAAAGGGATCCTGGGAGAGTAGCATGGATATTCCCACATCTCTCCCTTTCTAGATACAAGGCCAACACCTGCAGAAAAGAGCTTTCTCGTTCCTGGAAGCCTGTCCTTGCAACTTAAGTAAACACATACAAAATTAAGTTCCCCCAAAATAATAAATTTAGATACCATAAAATTCCAGGGTGAGTCAAACCCAAGCTTGCTGCTTTGGAAAGAATTTTTGAGGGAGGCACCTTGTGTGTAGGGCAACAGGCAGGCCTTTCCTGGCCTTGCAACTGATCTGCTCTGGATCAGGTCTAACTGGAGACAGATTAGACACAACATCAGAGTCTCTTGTGCACAAAGGAGCACTCACTTTAAATGCTTATGAAATATTGATTGCAATTATCATTGACAGGTGAATTTATATTTATGATATGTTAGTTTCTACGTAACATACTATTATACTTTATAGTTTCTATACTTTAATTAAGAAATATGTAAACACTTTAAAGTGACACAATTACATGCATTTGCAAATTACTTGCACACTCATATCGTGGAGCATTAATTTCAGGAAAGCTGTACAAAACCTTTTTTCTATATTTCATGTCTGAAATCAGAGAGAGTATGGCTTGTAACTGAAGCTAAAATGCTCAATGAGAGGTTCCATATCATTGTGGTAGACATAGTCATTCATCTTATACATTCTATTATTTTATCACCAGCAATTTTGGCTGCTGTCTTCTTATTTAGTCTGATCCTTTGATAATAAATCTCTGACATAACATTCGTCACAGCTTGGTCTGTTTCCATATTTGGCAGGTGAATCACAAACTTAAGTTAGGTGAAAGACAATAAAACCTTGGAAAAATAAATTCTGTAAATGTCTCTCTTTCCCCCTTGATAAATAAACATGCAAATGGCAAAGTTCTAAATGCAAAATGTTTCAAAGTTGTTTAAAGAACCATTTAAAATCAATTAAAACTAATTAAAAATTGCTTACCTATCAAGAACCAAATAATATTAAGAATCAAATATTTCAAATTTCTTCAAAATACAATTTTTGCACTATATATAGAAGCAAGTGCTAGGTTGTATTAATGTTATTTCACTTTTCATTTATAGTTTTTAAAGCAATATTCTCTGGAAGTGATGATCACCATCATTTCACTAAGACAGAAATCATGATCCAAAAGAACTATTTTGTAATCTAAGCAGAAATTGCTCAGCACCTATTTATGATGAGTTCAATCATCTCCTTAGATTACAGCAATATTATTAAAGCATCATTGTAGGAAATAAAATTCAGAGTTCAATATAAGATGTCTCATAATGGTAGAAAATTTCTCTGTGATCATTCTATTTTTTTTCCTAATATTTTTAAATTCCTTGATGTTGAGGTATATTTCTAAAAAAATAAAATAGGCCTGTTCAAAGACAGTGTACTGATTTCTTTGATCACTAAATGAAACATAGCAGCTTGTATGAAATCTAAAAATGCAATGATCTGAATACAAAAAAGTTATATTCATTGCATAGCTACATCATTAAAATGGACATGTCTAGAGGATGCAGCTGGAGCATTGCTGGGAAAGTAGAAAAGTGCCATAATATAACTGAAAACTTTAATTACTTATAAAAATTAAAAACAAATACATAAAAAATCCTACAACCATCTATAATAATAAAATGATGGATGGATGGATGGATGGATGGATGGATGGATGGATGGATGGATGACGGGTGAGTGGATGACTAGATAGATAGATATGTGCCATCAAATCATGGTTGACTCTTAGCAAACACACAGTTTGCATTCATAAAATTTGGGAAAGTTGTGGCTGCTTCAGTGCTTTCAGCTGCTGCTGGGATGCTCCTATGGTCATGTAATCTTCATTTTCAATGTTTCCCAGCCAATTTTACAATTCCTTAGTCCTTCCCCCATCCAGCAACAGCTTGCCCTGCTGAGAGAAGAAGCAAAGGGAAGAGGCATGGAAGAAAGGGAGGGAGGGAGGGAGGAACAGGGAGGAAGATATCCATGCATAACTTTCCTGACCCATGCCATGCCTCCACCTGCTCCCCCAACTTGTGACATTTGCAGCACACCTTCCCTAACTCATTCAGAAGCTCTTGTAACATCCTCCATATTCCCATGCACCATCCCCAGTCAATACCCTCCTGCATGCCTTCACAACCCATGTGGCACCTCTTAGGTACTCCTGCACACCCTTTCTGATCCATGCCTCTCCATGCATCCCCTGACCTGCATGGCATCTCTTGCATATTTCCAAGCACCTTAGGCATTCTTCCCAACCCATTCTACTACCCTCTGCTCACCATCCCTGACTGGCATACCACTTCTCAAACATATATGTGACTCCCCCCCATGCATTTTGTTGACCCATGATGCTTCTCATATGCCCTTCATGACCCATGTGGCATCTCATATACATACCCATGACCTCCCCACACACTTATTGACCCATCCACTTCCTATGCATCCTCCCTGACCATCCTCCCTAAATGGCATTTCTGTCATTTACCTACACAACTTTCCCAACCGACACAATACTTCTCCTGCACCGCACATACCATTCCTGGCCTACTTCACTCTCTTCCACAGCCATCAGTAGCCACTTAATTACCTGCTCTCCTTGGACTTGCAATTTTGTTCAGGCTTCCCCACTGATTTTCTCTGAAAGCTCACAAGTAAAGTAAATAGGAAAGAGGGAGGGAAGGAGGAAGGGAGGAAGGGAGGAAGGGAGGGAGGAAGGAAGGAAGGAAGGAAGGAAGGAAGGAAGGAAGGAAGGAAGGAAGGAAGGAAGGAAGGAAGGAAGGAAGGAAGGAAGGAAGATAGATTTCTGATGTTCCCTGCCAGCCACAAAGAAATGTAATGGGGAAGATAGAAGGAAATTGGAAATCACTCCCTCACTCACTTTTTTGCCCAGCCACAATCACTTTGTTTCTCTGCTTAGGTAAGGAAATGTCTCTGAAATGATGACCCAATAGGGCATGGGCTGTCTAGTTCCATTTAAATATTCCTAACATGCTCACTGTACATTTAGTATACATTGTACTAATTATTTTCACTTGTTCTTCTAAGTAACCAAGATCTAGAACTAGATAGCTCAGACCAAGTTTCCAGAAACTATCCTGTTGACTAGCCATTCTTATACTATATTTCTTTCCCTTTCTGATCTTCATCTATGGGCTTGTAGCATAGATGAGAATATGATCAGGATGTTGCATTTCCTTCTGAGATTTTCAAATTTTGATGATATCATTGTTATTCTGCAGTACAATTTATTTTCAATTGTTAGTAGACAGCTGGTGGAAGTTGTGTTCTGTCACATCACTGATATTTGTTTCTAGAAAATAGAATGCTTTATATGAACATTATACATCCAAGAATTAAAATAAAATTAAAGCACAAGGATTTTCTGCATATTCTCACACCAACTGTATGTCCTCTAGTTTTGTTGAATTAAAGCTGCCAAACTTCTCAGAAAGTTACATGGTAATGTTGATAGTTTCTATCAAAAATACCACAATCCAAACAGAAAGTTGGAGCAAAAGCACTTCACTATATGAACTAAGATTATACCTTTTGGAGAAGGACCATGTAATCTGTAGCTCCTGTTCTGATATGGTATATTTTATAAAGATACAAAGGCCTGTTTCATAACTCCCTGTTTAATGAACTACCCAGACAATTATAAAGTATTTTATATATAACACATTTTATTGGTAAACCAGTAGAATTCAGTTTTCCTGAATGTGACAAAAATTTGTTGTATTGTCTGTAAAAATGTAGCATGCCTTGCTCATCTAGATGAAGTTAGAATTTTACCATCTATAGTTAATTTTACTTGAAGCAGCAACTATCTGCAACTTGTTTAGTTGTACAATCTGGTCAGTACCATAATGAAAAAGTAACCAATTAACTACTGCTTAGGTTATATATTTGTCTATTTCAAGCCTTCACCTTAAAGGCCCCTCTTGTCTTGCTGTACCTGGAATAACATCACAGCAAAACAATTGAACTTGTTTTATTTTGTTTTGTCTTCCTTCCCAAGAATCCTGCTGTGGGTTATTTGAGTCCCAGCCGTGGACCAGAGTCAGGAGGGACTATGGTGACCATTACTGGACATTTTCTGGGAGCTGGCAGCAGTGTGTCGGTATTGCTGGATAATCAGACCTGCGAGTTTTATGGGTAAGATAGGGGAGGCAAGGTTGAGTTTATGTGAATATATGTTCTAAACAAACTTCACTGAACTTCCTCAGACAATGTTAAAGCCACACCAACTTTAAATGCTTAACCTCTAATAAATCACCTTAAACTATGCTCTTACTGATTTTGATCAATGCTGCATAATGGTGAATTGAGTTTACGCTGATTACTTTTATTTATTGCTTTCCTTTTATATATCAAAATCCTGCTTCTACCCCAAGTTTCAAACAAATTATGTTGTTCAAATCCCTTTACATGTTCTCCAGCCCATTTTTTTCTCAGCAAAAAATTTAAAGAGAGTGAGAGAAAGGGAAAAAAAAAGAGGGGGGGGAGCAGACATCTCTTTCCATTCTCTTATTGTTATTCTAACTATGAAAGCAGCAGGTGTGCCTGCTTCCCAGTACTATGGGAAAGAGCTTGAGTGACAGAAATTAAGAATGAAGCCTTACTTTTCTTTTAGAATTCACAAACCTATGCTTCAGTTTTTTATTTTTAAAGTGATAAAAATATATCTTTTTTGTTACTTCTTACCAAAAAAAAGCAATACTGCATTTTTGTCATGTCTATTTAAACTTTCAGTACCATAAATTTATTTATTCTAACTTTGTGCTTTTGAATAGATGACATGCTACAGTGGTGATAATTAAATATCTATGAACAAAATATACTTCTACTATGTAGTCAGTTACATAAAATAATACTAGATTTAATTAGACCTATATAGCATACTGATTGATATCAGAGAATCAAAGAAGTCAATGTTTAGTTTAGTTTAGTTTAGTTTATTGTCATTGCACCTTGTACAATGAAATTAAATACAATCTTCAGTGTACATTATGACTATGAAAATAAACACAAACACACATCCTTCACATTCTATACATTGAATAGAAAACCCCTGATATTGCATTAATATTGCACCGTATAGTAGAGTTACTGTCCTGGGATAGAAGCTGTTTTCCAGCCTATTTGTCCTTGTTTTTATTATCCTGTATCATCTGCCAGATGGTAACAGTTCAAAAAAAAAGGTGTCCAGGATGAGATGGATCTTTGAGAATGTTTTGAACTTTCTTTTTTTTTAATCAAGTTTTTATTCCAATCTACACATGCACTCAATACATAAACAGTGTGGCACCAATACATCATACATTTCAGTACAAGCAAAATTAATAAAACCAACCACTTCTCTTGATACACATATTTTCATTAAATTATAATCCTCCATTGCTTAATTTTTCAACATTTCAATATTCTCTCCTAGTGGCAGTCACTATATCATTTAAACATACCTAGTAATTTCATTATTCAATTTCCTCTCCTTTTTTTATTTTTTAAATAAAAGTTCTCATTTGGCAAGCAGTGTGGTTCCAGGTTTCACATCTCAACCCAAACATGACCATAGCTACTATTCATCTTACTTATTCAATTTCATATCACATTATTCCTTATTGATATTAAATTCATTAGGCTTCTTTTATCCAATCTCAGTTCATATTATAACTTATTTCATTTTTCTTAGGATATTTGCATATTTTATTTTACAATATTATCTAAAATTCTTATCTCGTTTCTATATTCATGTCCCATGTTGCCTTTATCTGTCACATTTGCAATTTTATCAATCCTTATTATATTAATTCTCAAACTTGTCCCCTTTGGTTGTTAATTACTACCTTCATTAATAACAATATTTCCCTATTTACTAAAAATCAGATATATTTTATATCAGATTCCGCATAACATTTTCTCAGTCACCTTATAAATCATCTATACATTGCAAAAGTTTTAATCTTGTCAATTAGTTATAGCAACTGATATTAATCTTTCCATAATAATTCTCATATTTTTATACATCACTGATCATCAATTAATATATAATATTCTTATTATAAATTCCCATTTCCATATTTATTTCATTACATTCCATATCTAATGTAGCGATAATCCTTTAATAAAAAAGAGAGGAAAAGATAAAGAAAAAACAATATCAGTTACAATCTTATCTATTTTGAATACTTATTCTTATATATCACAAGACATTACCTTGCAGAATCTCCTTCCCTATCCTTTTTTATCAACTATCTCTCACTCTCTTAGCAATGTAATTTCTTTTCATTCTTGTTTGCTTCCTGTTTCTCTTTATTTTCTGGTCCTTTCTCTTAATTCCCTTTTTTCCCATTATTATTCCCCTCCATTTCTCATTCCAATTATTTATTATATCTCCCTCCTTCTCTCAATCTTTCTTTTGTACCTTTTCTGCTATTTCCCCTCCAAACCATTCACCCTTTGGTTGTCACATCAAACCACAAATTTTTAATTTTAATTCCTTTTCCCTCCTGCTTAAATGAACGTTGCTCCTCTTGATCTTCAAAGCTGGTTTCCTCTTTATTTAATTCCTCCCCCCGTTTCTCTTTGTTCTTCTGCAAGCTGAGTCACCATTTCTAGTTTCTATAATATGGGAACCTGCTGAATACCACCTCTGGTGCCAAGAGTCTGAAGACTGTGTAGAAATGTACATTTCCAGTCTCACTTTCATAATTTCCTTCATATCTTGTAAATCCAATCTTATTTCAACAAATAATTCCCCCTATTGTATCTGCTTCTTTTTCCCCTTTTTTCACCTCTTCCTTGATAGATACATCCAATCCAAAAGTCTAGTATGCTATTTCAACCAGCATCTTTTATATTTATTTTCAACAATCTATGTCCATAAGTTTTTGTTTCGAGGTCTTCTAGTAGGTCCTTTTCCAACTGTTTCCCAAAGCCAACCAGTGGTTCTAAAACAATGTTTTCAAGTATCTTTCCCCTTATAGTACTCTGTTA